>NW_018743242.1:0-21030 GCF_001683475.1 Chenopodium quinoa
TTCTCTTTCTCTTCTATTTTCTCTCTTTGGTTTCTTTTGTAGGTGCCTAAGGACTTAGCTTTGCAAAGGAATCAAGAGGAGCAAAAAGAGCTATGCAAATGAGACTCAAGCCTCTTGGAGAGGGCTCGGAGAGGGCGCTCTGCTTCTTCTCTTAGCCGCGAGCGCGGGTCGTGAGGGCCGCTGGAGCGGTTTAAGTGCTTCAAGTTGGTGATTTTGGGCAGGAACTCTCTGCGCCCTAGCCTAGGTCTAGCCGCGGGCGCGGAGAATCTGGAGAGACCGCTCCAGATAGAGAAACTGTGCCCCCCTGTCTTCATTTGGAACAGGGCATTTGCGCCCTGAGCCGCGGCGCGGGTGGCTTTGCCGCAGGCGTGGGTCTTGCCCAGATTGCCCGCGGAGTTAGTTATGGATTCCGTACCCATTTTTGCGCGCCCGCGGGATCTTCTTGGAGAGGGCGCAGCCAATCAGTTTTTTTTCTTCTTTGTCTATAAATACTCTTGAAAATCCTTTTTAAAGCTAACTTTTAGATAATATTTCATTTGCTTAGTTTTTAGAGAGAGATGCTAGAGAGAAGTTAGGGAGATAGTAGAGATTATAATTCTTGGATTTGATTTGTAATTCAACATTGCTTCTTCAATAAAGTTTGGAATCTTCTTCATATCAATGAAAGTTTTAGAGATTTCTTTCTTTTGAATTTACTTCAATTGCAATTTTCTTTATGCTCGAATGTTTGGTTTGGATTTTCATTTAGTTTTGAGAATTTGTTAATTGATTGTATTTCCTTTTGATTTAGCTTGAATGAATATTTTTGTTATTGAATTGGTTTTGGCTTTCAATTTCACCATGACAAGTAAGTAGATTAGTTGCTAGGGAGAAGGGGAAGCATGCTTGATTGATAAATTTTGCTAGTTGATGATCATTGATTGATTGAATTGTTGCAATTAAATTGGTTGACATAGTTGTGCATGTGATTAATTAGACTAGGAGTGATTAACCTATAAGATTAATCTAGATTGCATTGCGAATTTCAATGACATGAACCCTTGATTTGAGAATTGCTTTAAATTGATTGAATTTGAATGTGATTCTCCTTGTTAAGCCATTCATAGTGAACACTAGCCTGGTTTATAGGAGATAACCTTTGAATTCCTTTGATTGCAACTATTATTTGTCCCTGCAATGTTTAAGTCAATTAAGTTATCTATCAATTCGCATGATTGTTGAGCTTGCATGTGGAACCTATATCCTAGTGTTTAGCATATTGATTGAATTCTTTGAATTGTCTTGATTCTTGTTATCTTAGTTACAAAACTCAAACATTGATTTTCTTCGATTTAGCTTATCATTAGACAATAGCATTAGTTTCGATTCATTCCTTAGGGTTCGACCCTTGACTTACCGCGTACTTATATAAGGTTTGTTAAGTGTTTAAAAATTTAGTTTAAACCAAGGGAGAATTAGATGACGACCTAGTTTTACCCCTTGTCACCCAATGACTCTCGTAGACAACGGATCGGCAATAAATGACTGTCCACTCAGAACTGCGAGAATGTTAGGAATAAGCACTAGTAGAAAATACATAATGGCAAGCGATTCAAACCCCCTAATGGCAAGCAGTTCTGAACGCATGCCTTTAGGGAGCTTGCCAATTGGCCTTTAAAATGGCAAGCGGTTCAGAACCGCTTGCCAATTGTAAAGAAAGGGCAGCGGTTTTGGCGCCAAACCGCTGCACATTAGGGGTATTAAAAATAGAAAAAAAAAATAATTTTGGGTTTTTTTCAATTAAATTGATACATAATCAATCCAAATGTAAAAACATTAATATTTTTATTAATTAAATGTTATAATATCATTTAATTTACACCACCAGCCACCACCCACAACAATAGCCACCAAACACTACCAGCCACCACCCCACAACAACAACAACCACCAACCACCACCCCACACCACCAACAAAAAAAAAAAATACGACCAGCCACCAAACACCACCAGCCACCACCCACAACAACAACCACCACAACACTAGTAGAAAAGAAGACCCCCACCCCCACCCACGACCATACCCCCACCCAAACCCAATCCCAAACCACAACCCCTACCCACCACGACCCTTACCCAAACCACAACCCCCACCCACCACGACCCTAACCCAAACCACAACCCCCACCCACCACGACCCTAACCCAAACCACAACAGCCACCACGACCCTAACCCAAACCACAACCCCCGCCCAACACGACCCTAACCCAATCCACAACCCCCGCCCACCACGACCACACCCCCGCCCAAACAACGACTAGAAAACGCCGATTTGGACAAAAAAAATTTGACCCACCTTAAAAAACATACCATTTAACCACAACAACCAACAAAAAAACCGATTTGGGCTTGAAATTATGGTTTTAAAGGTCAAATTCGACCATAAATACTCTAGATCTAGGGTTTTCATGGTCAAATTTGACATAAAAAACTTGAACACCAACACATGCACAAATTTGCTCGATCTTGTTCGAAATTTTCTCGATCTTGTTCGAAATTTGCTCGATTTTACTTGGGGTTTTGTTCAATTTTGCTCCAATTTACCATGTTTTGGCTCGAATTTAAGGAGATGAGAAAGAATAAAGAGAAAGTGAAAGAGAAGAAAGGGGCGAATTAGGGAAGAGAAGAGGAGAGAGAGGAAAAACGGGAGTAAAAATGAAGGAGGAGAGAGATGAACTTGGCGGAAATGAAAGAGGGGAGAGAGAGCTGAGTAAAGAAAGAGGAAAGAGAGAAATAAAAGAAGGGGAAGGTGATGTGCGTTTAGGGTTTTTTTAAATGGAAAGCGGTTTGGGGTTGAACCGCTTGCCAATATATCTAATGGCAAGCGGTTCAACCCCAAACCGCTTGTCATTATATATATTGGCAAGCGGTTCGCGCCAAAAACCGCTTGCCATTTAAAAATTACAAGATTTAAAAAAAAAATGAATGACAAGCGGATTTTAAAAATCGCTTGCCATTTAGGGCTTCCCATCACTTATTTTCTACTAGTGAAGGGATGAAGATTTATCCCCGTCAACACAAGGAATAAGAGCCTACGACAATACTTTTCGACAAGATCTTGGAAAAAATCACCATGAATGTAACGGCGGGAACAATTAAACATGCCACTACCTTCCAAGTGGTAGATATTAAGGCATCCTTCAACCTTTTGTTGGGACTCCCTTGGCTTCATGACCTTAAGGCCGTCCCTTCATCCTTTCATAAGCAAGTAAAGGCTATAGTTGGTGGGATCCCTATTACAATAATCGATGCTTCACCTATGAGGATTAAAGCCGTTGAAAATACGATCATTAATGTGGAGCACGACGAGAATGATGAATATTTGTGGGGCTTTAATGAAGAGGTCTCCTTAATTGAGGAGGATGAAAGGACCCCTCTTTTCCATGACCCCCACTCTAATATGACAGTAAATGCTATCCTCAAGAAACAGGGACACTTTCCCGGAATGACTCTAGGAAAGAAAAAGGATATAGCAAAACAAATGAAATTACCTGGCCTCTCTAAGTTAGATACTTTCGGACTTGGTTTCGAACTGACTCTGAAGATCTTAAGCGAGCCCAGGAAAAGTCTAAGATGCATAGGAACGCTCGCACCCAAAAGAAAGTAATCATAATGGACCAATATCCTCTTACTCTCAATGGACATTTCATAAGAGAAGGAGTGGACTATCCATGCTATGAATTTCCCGAACCTTTCGTTGTAAATAGGATAAGGCGACCTGGGTTCAAAATCTTTTTGGATTGTTACTTTCTAGATGAAATCCCAACTCATATTCACAAGGAGAAAGCACCCCCATTCTTTGACTTTAATGTCATGGGACTACTCTTTGGGCGTGAAAAGGATGAGCCAAAATATAGAGAGGATAATTCCTCACTCATTCAAACGGTCCTATAAAGAGAGAACTTTGACCCTTTGAAGCTCATCACTCCAGCAGAAGGTTTAGTGCAAGGATGGCGTAAGACGGTAAAGGTGACTACCTTGAGTGGAAGAAAAAATCTCAATAACAACAGGGCAAGGAAAAATGTTTGAAGAGTCGTATGAGTCAGAGTCAGAGTCAGAGTCTATCCCTGCAGAGTCTTCTAAGTCCTTAGTTGTAGCACCTCTTCCTTCTTCTCCTTCTTCTATGTTAGCATCTTCTCCTAGAATATTTAGGAATCAAGTCACTGAGGACATTTCTTTATTCGATGTAATGGTTTCCGAATTTAATAATGTATCTTCTTCCTCTTAATCCTCATGTTTTTCATTAACCCAAGATGACGAGCATTGCTTAAATAAAGATGAAAATGACAAAGAAATTATTAAAGCAATGGAAACACTTGAAAAGAAAACACCAGTAATTGAGGATATTGAGACGGTTGATATATGAAATGATTCAACCATTAAAAGAGAAGTTAAAATCAAATTAACACTTAATAAACAAGAAAGAACCAATTTAATTAATCTACTCAAAGAATTTATCGATCTGTTTGCTTGGTCATATGAAGATATGCAAGGAATTAATAGAGAAATAGCTCAACACACTATACCACTAATTCCGGGAATGAAGCCTGTAAAACAAAAGTTGCGTCGAATGATGAAAGGTGTCATAAATGGCACCCATTTGATGAGCATTTAGGTTTTTTTTTACCTTCTTTTCATGGTTTTCATGCTTAAAAAATGCTTAGTTTTATGCTTTTTGTCTTAGTCTTACCTTTCCTCTCTTATTTTGTAGCTTTTGTGCATTTCTATGGTTTTCTAGTCTTTTCTCCTTTATTTGCACTATTTACATGGTTGTAGGTATTGTACAAGGTTCGAGTCTTGATATTGGAGATTTACTAAGGTGGAGGAAGCTTTTGGAGCAAGCTCATGGAAATTGGAAAAGCTCAAGATGCAAGGAAGTGGAAATCCCAAGTCTTAGCTCTTGCGCTCTCATGTCGTGCTCTCATGAATATGGGGTGTTGAACCCACAATCATTGTGTTTAGGGACTGCCTAACTTAGTGTTTATCATCATCATAATCGTGCGACCTTAGCGAACGCACGAAGCCACGTGAAAGTTGGAGAAATCCAGAGATGCGCGGGCGCGCAGTCCATTTGCGCGGGCGCGCAGCCCATGTGCGCGGGCGCGCCACCCCTGCTCGTGCGGCCGCGCCTCTCTGGAACTCCTTGCTCGGTTTTTTGTTTGCGCCTCCTATATATACCTTTGTAACCCGATTTTTAAAGCAAGTTTTTAGAAGCAAGTTTTATTTTAGATTTTGATCATATTCTTAGCTTAGTTGAGAGCTTCTCTCTCTAGTTTTAGGGTTAGTTTAGGAGTAGATTTTAGAGAGAGAAAGTGAGGAATTTCAATGGTGATTGAGAGATTGAAGATTCAATGGTGACAACTGTGTTGGAGATCTTCTCTATTATCAATGAGTATTCTTAGCTCTATCTCATTTTATTGCTTTGTTTAATATTCAAGTTTGTTTGATTTGATTTTAATGTTTGATTGTTGATTAGTGTAATTGTTCTTCATATATTGTTGATTCTTGATTTATTTAGTTGTTTGTGTATTAGATGATGATGTTAGAGTAGTTGTTTCTAGGGATTGGGTGAAATTTGTATGATAGATTGATTGTGCTTAATTTAGGGATTGTGTTGATTAATTGTTGAGATTAAAGTGATTAATGGAAGTTTGCATGTGTGTAATTCGATTAGGCCTTGAGAATTATGCTAGATAGCATTGTAGTTTCTAATGATACGGACCATTGATATAGGAATTGCAACTGTCGATTAAGCTTGATTAGTGATGCTCCTAGTTAGAGTCTCTCGTAGTTGGAGCTAGTTTGACCTCTAGGAGATAGCTTTTTGACTCTTTTGATTGAGCATTCCATTAGTCTTCACAACCATTGACTTGCATGTATTTCCGAGTTGTTACAATTGTCATGATTACTTGTTGATCCCCGTTCCTAGTGTTTTATTTGTTTGATTCTTCATTTTGTTAGTTGGTTAGTGTTTACCTTTAATCCTTAGTCTTCGACCTAGCTTAGGCGCATAATCGAGAGCGCTTAAACATTACCGTTCCTTTGGGTTCAACCCTTGACTTGCCTCTATACTAGTATATAGGTTTGTTAAGTGTTTATAAATTTAGTTTTACCGAGGGACGATTAGTTTCAACGACCTAGTTCCACCCCTCATCAAATGAAACCTGACATAGCTCTTAAAATAAACGCATAAGTTCAAAAGCAAATAACTGCAGGTTTTATCAGGGTATCCAAATACCTCGAATGGGTAGAAAATGTGGTCCCAGTTCTGAAGAAGGATGGAAGGGTAAGAATGTGTGTCGACTATTGAGATTTAAATAAGGCAAGTCCAAAGGACAACTTCTCTTTACCACACATCGATATTTTAGTAGATAATACAGCAAATCATGCGCTTCTCTCATTTATGGATGGATATGCGAGATACAACCAGATTATTATGACGGAAGAAGACATGGAGAAAACGACATTCATAACACCTTGGGTACTTACTGTTACACGGTAATGTCATTCTGGTTGAAAAACGCGGGTGCTACTTACCTACGAGCAGAAATTGCCCTACTCCATGATATGATGCATAAAGAGGTGTACGATATGATCGTAAATCAAAAAATCGCCCAAGACATCAAGTAGCCTTAAGAAATTTTTTTGAAATGCTAAGAAACTACAACATAAGGTTGAATCCATCAAAGTGTGATTTTGGAGTCACCTCAGGCAAGCTCTTGGGATACGTCATAAGCTTTAGAGGAATAGAGATAGACCCAACCAAGATCAAGGCGATCATGTCAATGCCACCGCCCAAAACCGAGAAACAAATTCGAGGATTTATTGGCCGGTTGCAATACATAAGTAGGTTCATATCGAAGCTAACAACGATATGAAAACCAATATTCAAGAAGCTCAAAATGAATGTGCCAGTAATATGGGACGACGAGTGTTAAAAATCCTTTGAGAAGATCAAAGCTTAACTCGCAAATCCTCCCGTATTAGCACCAGCGCTTTTAGGGTTCCCTCTTAGATTGTACTTAACAGTCACCAAGGAGACAATGGGGGCTATGCTTGAACAAGAGGTAGAAGGAAAAGAAAATGCAATCTACTACCTATGCAAGAAAATGCTCGAATATGAAGTACGCTACACACCGCTGGAAAATTTGTGCCTCACATTGGTGTGGGCCACAACAAAGCTAGGACATTACATGCTCGTGCATACAGTCTTTGTAGTTTCTCAAATGGATCCACTTAAGTATCTATTCGAAAAGTCTACACTCAATGGGCGCATATCAAGGTGGATGGTCAATTTAGCCCAATTCGATGTAATATTCATGCCTCAAAAAGCTATCAAAGGATCAGTGGTCTCGGACTTCCTAGCGGATTTCCCAATAGAAGATTCGACGCGAGTACATGACAACAAATTTCCAGATGAAGACTTGATGGTGACAGAAGATGATACTTGGACTTTATACTTTGATGGAGCCTCAAACCAAAAAGGATGCGGCAGTTGAGTACTATTAGTATCACCTAAAGAAGAGCATGTTCCAATCTCTATAAAGCTAAATTTCAACATTACCAACAACGCTGCTGAATACGATGCATGTGTGGTAGGCCTCGAAACAGCTTTGGCATTGGGAGTAAAGAAATTACGAATATTCGGAGACTCTTTGTTGGTCATCAATCAAATATCTAAAAGATGGAAATTAAGGAGTGAAAGTCTAGCCCCTTACTAAACCTATCTGGAAACTCTCACCAACTAGTTGGAAAAGGTATTATACACTTATCTACCTAGAGAGGAAAAACCAATTTGTTGATGCCTTGGAAAGACTAGCCTCAATGGTTAGGATTCCAACGGAAATCAAGAAAATGCCTCTAACCATAGAGAAAAGGCATAAACCGGCATACATTAAAGCTATAGAAGATGATGAAGTGATCCAAGATGAAGAAGAAGAAGAACTATGGTATACGGATATACTCAATTACGTCACCAAAGGAGAATATCCTCCTCATGCAGACAAAAGAGAAAAACGAGCATTAAGACACTTGGCTTCCCAATACGTACTAATTGACAACGAGTTACACAAAAGGGTACCTAAGGGTCGAGCTCTCTTATATGTAGGGAAAATGGAAGCCCAAAGAGCTATGAGGATAGTCCACGAAGGCATTTGTGGAACCCATGTTAATGGAAAAGTGATAGTCCAAAAGATAATGCGAGAAGGATATTATTGGACTACCATGAATATGGATTTTCATCAATATGTAAAAAGATGCCCTAAGTGCCAAATTTACGCTAACTTACAACATGTTCCTCCGTCTCTACTCTACACCTACACTTCACCATGGCCATTCTCTACATGTGGAATTGATATTATTGGTAAAATCATCCCTCCCAGGACAGGAGGTCACGAATACATCCTAGTAGCAATTGATTACTTCACAAAGTATGTTGAAGCACAGTCATATGCTGAACTCACTGCAAAACATGTAGCACTCTTTATCGAAAGGAATATTATTTATCGATATGGTGTCCCACATGAAATGATAAGTGACAATGGAACTCACTTTAAAGTAGAATGTGAAGAATTGTTACAAAAATACGGTATTCAACATCATCAATATTCCCCTTATAGTCCTCAAGCAAATGGAGCAGTTAAGGCAGCTAACAAAAATCTAAAGACTATTATCGAGAAAATAACAGAAATTTATAAGGATTAGCCTAATAAACTCCATTTTGCAATTTGGGGTTATTGCACGTCAATTTGTACGTCAACAGGAAATACGTCATTCTCCTTGGTTTATGGAATGGATGTCGTAAAACGTGTAGAGCTAGAGATACCATCTCTACGCATCGCACTAGAAAGCAAACTTGATGAAGTTGAATGGACTAGAGCAAGATATGAAGAGTTAATTCTACTCGATGAAAAACGACTAGAAGCTCTACATCATACCCAATGCAATCAAACCCGTATGGCTAGGCACTTTAATAAGAAGGATAAGACAAGAAACATCAAAGTAGGATACTTTGTGTTAAAAGCATTAAGGAAAAATGTTTTTGGATCCAAGGGGAAAATTTAGTCTTAATCGGTCTGGACAATATATTGTCAAAACCATTCTGTCAGGAGGTGCAACAAAACTAACTGATATGGATGGCAATGAATTCCCAAACATGACGAACCTTGACCAACTTAAAGATTACTACCCATATTTACTTGAGTAGGAAACGCAAGAGAGCTACGTTTGGCTTGATTCTTTAGGAGAGGATACGTAGGCAACCCTTTACAGGGTGCGGCCACTTTAATTTTTGCAAACCTCGCATCCCTAAAGCAATAAAAACTTAACGAAATAGCAACGCCACAAAAAGGAATCTGTCGCCAAACGACAGACTGCAGCATGAGGCGACAAAGCTTGTCGCCCATAGACAGGCAACAACGTCTGGCGACAGATGGAAAATAGCGACGCCAATTTTCTGCGAATATCTGGGCAAATTTCGGTGTATTTTGGAAAACTTTTGGACTTTCGTACTCAAGAAAATTTCTGGAAAATAATTAAAGTTGTTTTCATTGCTTTAATAAATTAATTTTAAAAGTTGATTTAATTAAAAAAGCTGAAATTGCATTAATAAAATAAATAAAGTAAAAATTACATTATTGATAGAATTTAAATAAAAGCTTAATAAAATAAATTGACTTTAAATTTAAACTAGTCTAATAAGTTGGAAATTAAGCAATGCTTCAATATTTTCTTCTCTTTCTTTGCCCTCTTCCAATTTTTCTCTGCATCCTCTTCTTCATCCATGACTTTAGCTAGTAGGCATCCTTTAAAGAACCTACATTCAATTTTTAGAGTAAATGGTTTTCTCCCTTAGTTAGGACTCCATGTTTCGTTTCTACCCAAACCTTCTTTACTGAAGTGTAAGCTTTTCTTTTCCCTTTATCCTTTGTAGTGTCTTTCTTCTTTGGCGTCACGGATGTTTTAAATTTAACTTTTTCACCTAAGCGTTCCTTAACAGGAATCACTTTGTCACCTAGACGGTTCTTCACATTGGTTCGACTCTGATTTTTCTTCATGTCCTTTAAATTTGTAGGCTTATTAAAAAGCCATCTCTTCACATCATTAGGTAAGGAAGGAGGAACTTTTGGGTAATCACTTCCCATAAAGGCCTAGCACTCCTATATTTGTAACATTTCTCTACTTCTTGTGAAATAGAGAATTCATAGGGACGACGGAGATCCCCAGAAGGAATTCTTTGAAGTAGATCGTACTGCCTTATTACCCTGCAGGGATAATAAAAAGTCATCGTGGTTAAGCTTGGAAGACGGCAGAAGGGTTGCTTATTGACACCAACCATCTTCTCAATTTTTCCACCATGGGACGACCCACTTGATATCAAAGTTACAAGAGGCAAAAACTTTATTCCACTCATGGCGACCAATCTTAGAGAAATTCTTCTTTTGCCTCACAAAGCAATTTGGAGTGTATTTTTCAATGTTTTTCAGGAGGACTACTTAATTCTAGTCTCTCCATTAGCCATATCTACAAAAAAAAAATTCAATGCAAATAATTAATATTACTATACAAAAATATGTTTTTGATTTCTATAATTAAAAATATTATTTTTCTACCGGTAATAAAATTGGAGAGCCCCAAAAAGGTGCTTTTTAATTCATCTAGACTAAGCATATTCTCTCCAACAATTAATGGCATTGGGTTTCTTCCAGATTCAATTTTCTCCAAAATAGTTAATATAATTGTTTGACCCTCATTAGTTCTATCACTAGTGAGAAGATATTGGTTAAGCGTGCAAAAAAGAAAAACCCTTCTTCTATAAACATGAAAAGACTCAGAATAAGGTACATCAAAGTAATGGCATGCAAATTCTTTTAGATTGACTACGCTACCAACTACAATATTTGTTAGATCTCTGTCTTTTGAATTAAAGAAGCGCTAAAAATATTTATAATAATATTCATTCACTCTAGGGATTACCGCAAGATCTAATGAAGGGAAGCCTAGGATGGCACCAAATTTCTTCCGGTAAAGGGCTAATTTCATACCCTAGTCTAAAGCAATGTGTATCTATATCCCAATATTCTAAGGCAGTATGAATAAAATCTATGTCAAGATCTACCCCCTTAACACCATAAATACCTCCCATGTGAAAAAATTCGAGTTCTTTTCTCTCTTTAGCAGTTAAAGACCGACACCATTCACGAGTAAAATTGCTAAACTCTTAGTGACTAAGTACATGATTATTTGTTGAGAATCTAAGGTTATAATTAATCTGTTCGAATTATACAGAAAATCGGCATATTAGGGGGTTGTTTATTTACAAAATTGATGCAGTTTGACTTCGGAAAGGATTCGGAGGCAGCGCACTGCAGCGCCAGACGACAAGCTTGTCGCCTTGCGACATAGTCAGTCTCCTGGCGACAAAAGCAGCGTTCGGCGACAGCGCAAAGCGAGTGGCGACAAATGGCGCTGCAACACCACTTTAGCGTGCTATGCAAACCGCATTTTTCTAGCTTTGATTCGAATTTGTACAATGACTTTCCAATTTTTCCCTTTGTTCATACATATCAATTCAATATGTTTTCCTTCTTTTTTCTTATTTGGATTTATTCAAGCTTAATTAAATTTAGGTTTGTTTTAAGTCTGATTTTTTTTTTCATCTTTTTCTTTTTGGGGGAGAAAGTCGGATACCCTCCATTAGTAATAAAAATGACGGAAATGTTTGCGCAAAATTAATCACAAATTTTTTGCACACATACATATGCACATAAATAAAAAATAAATAGATAAAAGAGTCATAATAGATAATAGTCTGTGTATACAAATATGTCTAACAAATGTGTCTAATAAATGAGTTAGTCTGCAAAGTCCTACAAAACTCAAAATAAAACAACACAAGTATAACTACAGTGCTGGGAGGATGCACATGATGAGGGATGTTCATCATATCAAAGAATAACGTAGATCGAGAAGTATGCTCCCACCAGCTCTGGTCTCGCCAAGAGTAGGGAACCATAACTAAGGACTTGTACACCCAGAGCCGCCCTGGTGATGAATCAGCAAAGGCTGAGGTTGCTGCGACAACGAGCAAGCCTCGTACGTCCCACCACCTATTGGAGCCGATGTCGCCTCTCCTTGGCCCATCGGCCTAGTCCGTGCACTCTCAGAGAAAGAACCCAAGCCCTCTACTTCCTCGGTTCGAGTAGAGTCACATCGGTCGCCTCAGCCACCAGAAGTATTGTGGCGACGCCTCGAGCCAGACCTAGCAGGCTCCCTCCTAGCCTCAAGTCTTGCCCGGGTACGTGAAGTAATAGGTTGTCCCTGCAATGCTCAATCAAGTAAGATATATAAAGAAATAGAAAAACAAAACACTGCAAAATAAAGAGGAAAAAGGAATACTGTTAGTTGAGACGAACACTACAAGAGGGGGTGAATTGTAGGTGAGTTCCTAGTGACTACTTTTTCAAATATAAAACAGAATAAAATAGGAACTTGCAATGCACACAGGATTTTACGAGGAAACCTTCTAGTGCCCAACTAGAAGTAAAACCTCGACCCTACCTTAGGGATTTCGAACACAAAACAATTTCACTATAATAGGGCAAACACCAAGTAACAACCTATTATAATCAAACCTCTACTCACAAGTTCCTGAACGAACTTGCTACAGAATAGGATTCTATTCTGCCCAGTCAAAGTCCCTCGCTCAGACTCTCTCTCGTACTCCCTAAGCACAGAATCTTCTCAACTTCTCAACAGAATCTCTCTCTGTATGCAATGATAACAAAAACACTCTCACCCAAATAACCCAAACCAATTACAAGTGAGGACACCTAGTATATGATCGGCAAGCTATGCATGAAAACCGAAACTAATATGACAAGATGATAAGCTTGGCAAGCTTACACAATTAAAGCTCTGTAAATTCTTCACGCATAAAACTCACAAAAAACATGAACTCCTTTTTTCTCTACTATTTATACAAGTATTACTTGTATAGCAAGTAGGTCTTCTTAAAGATAAATAAGTTAAACTTAACTTATCTTTATACACGGTTTTTATGTAAATCATTTAGAAGAAAATCTTTTCCGAAAAATAAGATAGAAAGATTTAGTTAAAAAGCATAATATCTTTTTAATAAAACTGATTTTAAGAAATAAACATTTAAAGAAAATCTTTTTCGAATTCTATCTTTTATCTTTTCCGATTTTAATTTATTTGCCAAGCAAACTTGCCACGCTTCTAATAGACTTCATGCATATCCTACTTAACATATTTAACAATGAATCTATAAGATAAAATATTAAATAAATCATTGCTGCTCCGCGCTCCTGTACTGGTAGGTTTACTTGGGCTCCACGCTTACTAAGTTCCTCCAAAGATCTTAGCCAGCGATCTTCAAGTTCCTGTAAAGGAACGTTCCTGTTAGGGAAACTCAGTTTCCTGTGAGGGAACACTTCTTCTGTTTCGAATAACCTTCTTGAATAAAGAACTTCTTCAAGTCTTCTTAGTTTCAGTTACTTCTTTCATCTCCAAGATCAGTTTCACCTAAACTAAACAAACACTTAAAAAACCTTTTATTAAATGAGTTTTGCTGTAGTTTAAGTTGCTCATCATCAAAACTTTAAACATCAACAATTTCCCCCTTTTTGATGATGACAAACTTAAGCAAACTCTAGAGAAAGTTAAAACAAAATAGAAGGACGTATTTTTGTATTTTTGATTTATAAACAAAAAGTAAACATACAACTGAATTAAAAAAACAGAAACAAAAAAAACAGAAACTAAAAAACAAATAGACAAAAATAACTAAGACAGAAATTAAACTAATAACCTATCAGCATCATATCAGAAAGAAAGTTCTGATACTTTATCAACTGGAAACCCAGAAACAACTTCAGCCTCCATGTTTGCTTCCTCTTTTTCCCCCTTTTGGCATTATCAAAAAGTCCTTCTTTTTCAAGTGTATTAAGCATTTATCCATAGCCCCACAAGCAATTCATCGAGTGTGGGAAACTAAAGGCAGCGCTGCTAAACAACCTCAAGTAAGTTCTACCCTTCAGCATAAGTGTTCAAAATACACATAAACACACAAGTATAAGCAGAGTTCCAACATTTCATTAAAGACCCAAAAGATTTATCATCCAGTTGAACAATTTAGAAAATTTACAAACAAAATTAATTGTTCAAATACTAAAAACAGAAATTAAAATTGTTCATGACTGAAACAGAGAAAATAGGCTAGGCTGAATATGAAATAGGGCAGGCTAGGTTTCAAGGGACTCTAGAATTTTCTTGAAGTCCTCCTTTGTCTGTTGTGCAGAAGCCTCCAAATTTTCTTCAACACCCTTGAGTTTCACCAGGAACTCCTCCTTCTGTTCCTGTAGAGCCTTGTTCAGTTCTTGCTCTTGAAAATCCTTTTGCTCTTGAAGTTCCTTGTTTTGTTTTAGCACCATCTTCCTGAGTTCCTTTAACTCCTTCCCTTGCTCCTGTACCAACTTTTCCAGGGTCAGCACATGAAGCTTTCCAGCAAAATCCTTCATTTGACTTTCAACCCCTTCCATTCTATCCACTAACTCAGCAACTTGCCCATTGAGGATATCTTCCTCAGCATCCAACTTCAGTAGTTGTCCCATACTGGTTTGAGGAACAGCACTGGCAAAAATCCTCCTGCTCTTTTTCACAGGCTGCTCAGATACAGCCTTTTCCTTCCTCTTCACTGTCACTTTCTCTTTCTCTCCCTTCTCTATTTTTCTGAATTTTTCCTTGCACCACTTCCAAACTTAACCCAGCCAGGGTTTCCTCATTAATCACATTTTCTGGCTTTTCATCCAAAGCCCCATATTTACACTTCATAACTACTCCAGCATTCTCAAATACCCCACTTTTTTCCTACTGGGAACACAGTGTGCTAAGTGTTGGTACATTAAAGAAGGAAAATTGACCTTAATCTTCTTTGAAATACAGAAAATTACTGCCATATCCATCAAGCATGCTTCCCCCTTTTTAGCAGTCCTAGGCAGAATAGTCTTCTTTACCAAATGAAACAACAACTTGTTTAAGGGACTAAGATCATTATGACTCATGACCTTCTTCCCTCTCTAACCACCTAAGGCCTCAACAATATCACCAATCAAATAGCTACCTACATTTACACTTCCCTTTCCCTTAATATAAGTGTCATACCCCTCAGTAGGAGTTTTCAGAATTTTACCAAGGGTTTCAATGTTCAATTCGATTTTTACTCCATTAACGACACTTGAAATTATCCCTAATTTTGCTTGAAAATTTTGGCAAAATTCAGTCATAGCTACAGGGTACATATAATTTGCTGACACTCTTGACAACAGAAATTCCCAACCTTGAAACTTAATTAAATCAAGAAATTCGAGAAATCTTGCTTTTCTACACCAAACAACATCAATGCGATGACCAACTACATACCTTCCAGCCTGTGACTCAAGTTCTGCTTGATCAGTCACTTCCTCTTCTTCATCTTCCTTTTCTGAATTGTTCTCCTCCTCTTTATCTTCTTCTTCTCCCTCACTCATCTCTTCTTCTACTTTGTTCTCCTCTGTTGTCTCGTTTGAGTTTTTCCCTTGAGCAAACTCGTCAACTTCCTCAATTTGCTCTTCAAGAGATTTTTCACTTTTGTTTCTTTTCTTTCCACTCTTTTAGTCGTTGAAGAATGCTTAAAACAGTGGAATCTCCTTGATCGCTTTTACTTTCAACTTCTTTTGGTTTCGGAGGAGATTTCCTAGGGTTTTCGGGAGTTTTGTTTGACATAGAAGATGATTTGTAGTTTACCATGGCTAAGGGAGAAGTTTCTTCTTGAATTGTGTTTTCAGAGTGTTGTGATTCTTCTGAGGAAATAAATTCAGCAATGATCACCATTGATGCTTTAGGAAAGGTTTTTATGCAAGGTTGAAATAGTTTTTACTGGGAAGGGTTTAATTTGATTTGACAGTGAGGTGAAAGAAGTGGGTGAAATCAGCTTTTATAATAAATGAAGCGGTGTGAGGGAATTTAGGAGGTTTCACTGTTCAGTCATTAATTGAACAATTTCAATTAATTTTTAAAATTTCAAATTACTGGATGATTCTTTCAAAAACTTAACTTTCCAAATTCAATTTATCTTAAACGAAGTTTCTATAAAACACAATTGGAACACGCTTTTTACATATGTACAATGTACAAATTTAATAACCTATACCGTTGAGCAAGTTAATGAACTTACCTTTGGTAGTTAACAACGGTGACACTTTAGCTATGTTTATCACACCAAGGTTGTGGTAGAAGCTCTTTTTGCTTTATTTACATTATTTTTGACTTTGCCATATCTTGGAACTTTAGAGGCTAGTACATCAGCTTGATCATCCCAAGTTCTAGTCTCAATTTCTCAAATCTTTCTCTGTTCAAGGCTTGGTTAGAATATCTGCAATTTGATTTTTCAGTTTGACAAAATTCTAACTTTATATTCCCTTTTTCCACATTATCTTTTAGAAAGTGATGCCTAATGTAGATGTGTTTTACCTTTGAGTGTTGAATTGGATCGTTCCAAATACATATAGCACTAGTATTATCACAGTAAATAGGTACACATTCAAAAATAATTCCAAAATCTCTGACCTGTTGTTTTATCCATAGAACTTGTGAGCAACTTGCTGCCGCTGCCACATATTCAGCTTCTGCAGTAGATAAAGCAACTGTGTTTTGCTTCTTGGAACCCCAAGAAACTAAACAGGGACCTAAAAATTGTACCATACCTGAAGTGCTTTTTCTATTAATCAAATCACCTGCATAGTCAGCATCAGTAAAACTATTTAAATCAAAAGAATCACTTCTGGGATAGAAGAGACTCAAATCATCAATTCCTTTCAAGTATCTTAGAATTCTTTTTACTGTTGTCAGGTGAGACTCCTTTGGATTTGCTTGGAACCTAGCACACAGACCTACACTAAAAGATATGTCAGGTATGCTAGCTGTTAAGTAGAGTAGTGAGCCTATCATATCTTGATACATAGATTGATCAATGCAAGTTCCAGATGGATCTTCATATAATCTAGTGGCAATTCCCATAGGAGTATTATTGGTTTTGGCATTTTCCAACTTGTATTTCTTGATCAATTCCTTAATATATTTTTGCTGATGAATCATGATTCCCTCTTCAGTTTGCTTGATTTGCAAGCCAAGGAAGAAATTTAATTCTCCAGTCATGCTCATTTCAAATTCTCCACTCATAAGGTCAGCAAAATACTTGCATAGAGATTCGTTAGTTGCACCAAATAAAATATCATCAACATAAATTTGTACAACTAAGATATCAGTTTCCATTTTACTTTAAAAACAAAGTTTTATCAATTTTTCCACGTTTAAAACCATTAGCCAAAAGGAACTTAGATAATCTTTCATACCATGCTCTAGGAGCTTGCTTGAACCCATAAAGAGCTTTGTGAAGCTTATAGACATGGTTTGGGAACTCTGGATTTTCAAACCCAGGAGGCTGTTGCACATAGACTTCCTCATTTAAATATCCATTTAAGAAAGCACATTTAACATCCATCTGGTACAGCCTAAATCCCATACAAGGAGCAAAGGCAATAAGTAAACGAATAGCCTCTAACCTGGCTACTGGAGCAAATGTCTCTTCATAGTCTATTCCTTCCTGCTAGTTGAAACCTTGTACAACTAGTCTTGCTTTGTTCTTGACAATAATACCATGTTCATCTAGTTTATTTCTGAATACCCATTTTAGTCCAATGGACTTCTTATCTTTTGGTCTAGGTTCCAGATGCCAAACTTTAGCCTGCATAGCATTAATCCAGTCAGCGTCAGTTAAATCTTCTACATAATTCTTAGTTTCCATGGAGGAAAGGAATGCACTGAATGCACAGAAGTTCCTAAGCTGAGATCTTGTTTGAGTTCCTTTTGTGATATCACTCATGATTACATCAACTGGATGTGATTTCTGATATTTCCAGGGCCTTTGAGTGAAATCCTTGATTGGATACAATTTTTCTTCATCATTGTTGACTGGTTCTTCTGTAGAAACTTGTTCATGGAACTCAGTTTGAACTTCTTCAGGACTTTCCATATTCTGGTATTCATTATGGACATCAATCTATTCTTGAAGTGGATTTCCTAGTGCATTCTCCATCTCAGGTTCAGCATTTGCTTCAGGATTCGTTACTTCAGCAATTTCAACTTGCTGCTTCTGCTATGATGCTGGTTCCTCATCTGGATTCTGCTTACGCACAAGTCCAATTTCGAAATCATCATCACAATCATGTACATCAACCAAATGTCCAGTTTCATCAAATATAATATGTACAGACTCCTCAACACACATAGAACTTTTATTATAGACTCTGTAAGCTTTACTATTCGAGGCATATCCTAGGAATACTGCCTCATCACTACATTCATCAAATTTACCCAAGTTCCTTTTACCATTATTGTGAACAAAGCATTTGCATCCAAAAGATCTAAAGTAGGAAATGTTAGGCTTTCTTCCTTTCATAAGTTCATAGGGAGTTTTATTGGTGATGGCCCTAACAGATACTCTGTTAAGTATATATAACATGTTGTGTTTACTGCTTCAGCCCAGAAGTTCCTAGGCAGCCTGCTTGATATCAGCATTGTCCTTGCCATGTATTCAAGGCTCCTATTCTTGCGTTCCACCACTCCATTTTGTTGTGGAGTTCTTGGGGCAGAGAAGTTGTGATCCATACCATACTCAGTACAAAATTCATCAAATTTTGAATTCTCGAATTCTGTTCCATGATCTGATCTAAGATGTATCAATTGATTGCATGTTCTTCTCTGTTCTTTCTTTACAAAAGCAACAAACTCATCAAACGTTTCATCCTTACTTACAAGAAAGAAAACCCAAGTGAACCTTGAAAAATCATCAACAATAACCATTACATATTTCTTACCACTTCTACTTTGGATTCTCATTGGACCACGAAGATCCATATGAATGAGTTCCAAAGGTCTTTTGGTACTTACCATCTTTTTGGACTTGAAGGAAATTCGGGTCTGTTTTCCTCTAGCACAAGCTTCACACACTTTGTCATACATGAACTTAATGCAAGGAAGTCATTCCACTAAGTTCTTAGATCTTATTTTATCAAGTAAAGAAAAGCTTGCATGGCCAAACCTTCTGTGCCATAAAAGAGGATCATCCTCAATAAACTAAGACATGTTAAACTGCTATTAGGAACCTCATTAAGATCCATAATATATGTGTTCCCTTTACGAGTTCCTTCCAAAATAATGTTCCCAGTGTCATTGTGGATGATTCTACACTTATTAGAAGTAAAGCTAACAGAATTACCTTTGTCACAAAACTGTGAAATACTTAACAAATTGTGTTTGAGGCCCTTGACTAAAAATACAATATCAATGGCATGGGAATGTGACCTTCCTATCTTTCCAATAGCAATTATATCACCTTTCATATTTTCACCAAAGGTCACTGTTCCACCATAGTAGGCATCCAGTGAGAGAAATCTAGATTTATCTCCAGTCATATGCTTAGAACAACCACTGTCGAGGTACCAAGTGTTGTTCCCCCTCACTGGAACCTGCAAGAAGAATTAAACGTTAGAGTCAGGAACCCAGGTTTCCTTGGGTTCCTGTGTAACAGGGGTTGATTCATTTTTCCTGATCCAGATTTGTTCTACATGTTTGACATTCTTCTGTATGCTTTGTTTTTTTCTTAGGACACTTAACCTGCTTATGTCCTGTATTGCCACAGAAAAACAAACCATGCTACTAAGCAAGTTGACATACTTCTTTTCTTTCTGGAACTTGTTTTTAAAACCTAAACCATCAGTATTCTTGGTTTGAACCTTAGTAATCCAATCAGGAACTCTATACTCTATTGGTTTCTTACCTTTCCTAGCTCTCTCAAGTTCCCCCTCAAGACGTGCCTTATCCGTTTTTAAATCTTCCAAATCATGTTTTAATTTTTCAAAATTCGGATAATCAGAGGTGGAGGAACTTCAGAGTTAGGAGTATTGACACTAAGTTTTAACAAAGACAATTCCACATTCAGGAGTATGTTATCTTGTTTCATATTCTCTATAGTCTCTTTTAAATTTTTATTATCATCAAACAGACTAAAGAACCTGTATTGAATGTCAAACTTCATGTTATCAACCCTTTCACTGTTCTCTTTGTAAGTAACTAAGGCTTTATCACTTTGCTGTTTGGATCTATGTAATTCCTTTAAATCTTCTTAAATTTCCAAAACAGTATTTATTAGATTCTCATTAGACAGATGTTTTAATTGATTATAAGAAAACCATACCTCAGACTCAAGCTCCTTTAGTTTGGCAGCTTCATCAGTTTTTGCCATCAAACATAAATGAGCAGTTTCTTCACATGGTTGGTCCTCCTCTTCTTCTGAATCTGTATCTCCCCAAGCAGCTAGCATAGCTTTCTTCACATTGTCCTTGGTGAAGTAAGGCTTATAGACTTTTGACTCTTTGGATTTCTCTTTGCCTTTTGTCTTTCCTTTCTCTCTCCATCCTGTACAGGGCAATCCTTAATGAAGTGATCTTTTGACCCACACTTGAAGCACGTTGTGTTTCTGGAACTTGTGAACTTCTTGTTCATGTCGAACTTCTTATTATTCATCATCTTTTAAATTTCCTCACTAGCATAGCCATCTCTTCCTCATCAACTCAATTCTTCTTCTGAATCTTGAGCCTTAAGTGCAAGGCTTTTACTTCTGGAACTTTCAGTATTGGAACTCAGATGAAGTTCATGTGTCATCAATGATCCAGCTAGTTGTTCCATATTAAACTTGGTGAAATCCTTAGCTTCCTGCATAGCAAGTAACCTTGGATCTCCAGCGTTCATCTTGTGGTAGACTTCTTAGGATCTTCCTTGCCTATTCATCAATAGGAATATGCCTGCCAAGAGAGTTTAGTTCATTAATAATATCATTGAATCTGGTAAACATCTCTTTCTATGGTTTCTTT
>NW_018743243.1:0-48967 GCF_001683475.1 Chenopodium quinoa
CTAAAGAACCAAAGGCTTCTTAGATACAGTCACACCACTAAGAAACGTTTTGGATTCCTAAGATCACAAGCCAACTAGTAGCCTAAACTAGCTAACTAAGCAAAGGAAACGAAATTCCAAATCCAAGAATTTCAGGTTTTTGTTTCTAATCCAAGAAACGAATGTAAGACAAGTTTTTTTTGTTCAATAATCTGATTTTTCATTCACATTTGCTTGCTATTTATAGTGAGCAAGCATCTTAAGTACAAGCTAAGTTAAGTGGCTTTAAAGCTCACTTGTTACACGTCCAACTAAGTACATATCAGCTTTTTGTAGTCTAGATACATTAATAAAAGAAGCCTTACTTAGCTAGATACATCAAGAGCAAATGGCGGTTTGTAACCTCCAAATTATGAGTGAAATAAAATCAGAAACAAGAGAGTATAACCCCCCCTTGATTCACGCCAATCAAAGCAGCAACTTGGAGTTGTAACGGCTCCCCTTTTCACGCCCAATTCAAACAGCAAGTGAAGTGTAACTCCCCCTTGTTTCAAGCCTTGAATTAAGCTTGAATGTATGTAGACAAGGATGTACTTGGACGCCTCTTGAATGTACCCATTGCTGGCTGAAATAAACGGCCACTTGAAGGCTCATTTTAAAGCTTGTAACTCCTCATTGAAGCTGATTGTAACACCCAAGTTAAAGCCTTAAAATACCTCCAAATTAGTTTCGGATTTTATGCCTTCTTCACAAGCTTAAACGGCTGCTTTTGTGATGCATCTTGATCTTGTACTTGATGTGTGAATGTAACATTACATGTTCAGCTAAAAGAACTAAAGAGCATAACTAATTTGCAAACTTAAAATAAGATTAAAGTTTACAACTTATTCAAAGCATAAAAAGAACTAGAATAAACTAGTTAATAAGAACAACAAGAAATTCAAGGGGTTGAATATCTTGCTGCCCAAGGATAGAATGCATAGCACCAAAACATGATGCTACATCTTGAACCAAAGAAATGTCCATAACCAAGTTGTTAGGCTTGGCTACAACATTCCCCCCTTCTTGAAAAGAGTTTGCCCTCAAACTCGGCAACTCTTCAAACTCATCATAGTAAGGTGATAAATCAGCCACATTAAAGGTGCTAGAAACACCATAGTCTCCGGGCAACTCAACTTTGTAAGCATTATCATTCACCTTTTCAACAATAGCAAATGGACCATCACTACGAGGACTAACCTTGGACCGTCTTTTGGAAGGAAATCTTTCCTTTCGAAGATGAATCCAAACTAAGTCACCGGGCTGAAAACGGACCTCCTTTCTTTTCTTGTCATAGTATGCCTTAGTCTTTGCATTAGTTTGTTCAATTTTGGAACGAACTTGCTCATGCATAGACTTGATTTCTTTTGCGCGCACCTCGGCATCATTGCTGAACTTGTTTGGTGAGGGAATGGGAGTGAGATCAATAGGAGTGCACGGATTGAATCCATACACCACTTCAAAAGGACTCAAACCTGTTGTCTTGCTAGGCACACGATTGTAAGCAAACTCCGCATGAGGAAGCATCTCTTCCCATTGCTTGGGACGTTTAGTAGCCAAAGACCGCAACAAGGATCCCAAAGTTCTATTAGTCACTTCGGTTTGACCATCTGTTTGAGGATGACTTGAAGTGCTAAAGTTCAATTTCGTGCCCATCTTCCTCCATAATGTAAGCCAAAAATGACTTAGAAATTTTTGATCACGATCACTCACCATGGATTTAGGTACACCATGTAAACGAACAATCTCATTGAAAAACAAGTTAGCAACAGGAGTAGCATCATAAGTTGCATAGGCTGGTTTGTTTGGGAGCATTGAACCGGGAACAAGATCAATTTTGTGTTGTGTGTCACGTTTTGGGGGTAAGCCAAGGGGAATGTCTTCGGGGAAAACATAGGAAAAGGTTTTGAGAAGAGGGGTGAGGAGTGGGTGTGGCTCTTCTTGTGACGGTTTGGAAGGGACATCAAGTTGGCTTAAAATGAATGGTTTGTGAGCTTTATACTCATGCAATTCTGATTTTATGAGAGTGGTAAGGTAAGTAGGGGGTGTGGATTTGGGGTGATCGTTTTTGAGGTTTTAGGGGGGTAAGAAGTATTTTCTGTCCATCCTTAGTGAAGGAATATGTGTTTTTATACCCATCATGCATCACACGCCTATCAAAATAACCAAGGTCTACCAAGTAAAATATGACATGCATCCATAGGTATAACATCACACCACAATTCTTCCTCATAAGTTTTTACCAATGCTAAATGATAACAAGACTTGTTGTGTTACTTGAATTCCTTTTCCATGATTTAGCCATTGAATCACATAAGGTTTAGGGTGAGGGACGGTTTTAAGTTTCAGTTTGTCTATCATTACTTGTGAAGCTACATTGGTACAACTACCTCCATCAATAATCAATGAACATACCTTTCCACCAATGGTGCAACGAGTGTGAAAGATTGACTCACGTTGCAAACTTCCTTCTTTGCCAACCATATTGCTAAGTGTGCGTCGAACCACCAAGCATTCTCCTTCGTCTGGTCCAAGACACGCATACTCATCATTCTCCTCAAGGTTGCTGTCCACTTCATTTTCTAATTCATCCTCCTCTTCATGCTCAATCAAAGTGACAATCCTTTTATTTGGACAATCACTAGCCAAATGTCCAAGGCCTTGACACCGAAAACATCTTCTTGGGGCTGGTTTTGGGTTGGAATCTTGGGTGTTTTGTGAAGGTGGTTTAGAAGTAGGCTGATTGGACGTTGGGTTTAAAGGTGGGAAATTGGATGTTTGCTTTGTTTGGGGAAATGAGGTTTGAGATGCAAAACGTGATGATTCACTTTTGCCTCTTGCTTTTTGTTGCTGCTCAATCTTATGTGCTAAGATAATGAGCTCTTCAAGGGTAGAGTAAGGATGTAGTTCGGCCACATTGGCTATTTTTGGGTCAAGCCCTCCCAAAAAGCGCACCAATGTTTGAGGTTCATCTTCCTCTACTCCACATTTCATGACAAACCCTTCAAACTCCCTAGCATATTCTTCTACTGATTTTGTACCTTGTTTGAGGTTGTGGAACTTGGAAAAGTTTTCTTGCACATAGTATGTGGGAAGAAACTTTTGTTTCAGCAACTTCTTCATCTTGATCCACGATCTCACTTTCTCTTTGTCTTGCCTTTCCCTTTTGGCACACACGCTAGCCCACCAAGTTGAGGCATATTTTCTCAACTTCAAGGCTACAATTTTCACCTTCTTTTCTTCCGGTGTTTGCTTGTAATCAAACACTCTCTCCACCGTTCTAAGCCATTCTACAAACTCATCAGCATCGAGTTTGCCATCATACTCCGGAATGTCAGCCTTAATGTCATTGTTAGGCCGTGACCTTTCTCTTTCATGATAAGGTCTATCATTGTGATTGAAATTAGATTCACTCACTTCTTCATCACTATGATTGGTAAAACCCTCTTTTTGATGGCGCAACTTAATAGAAAGGTCTCTTAACTGACCTTGCAAATATTGCATTCGTTGCTCCATATCTTCTTTCTCTTGTGCAACCTTATTGACATATTCTTGCCAATTAGGGGGTGGGATGTCGGCCATGGTTTGTGTTTGGGTATGTGTTTGGGGTATTGTGTTTGGGTATTTGTTTGCTAGACCCCCCTCCTTCTAGCGCCAAATGTTGTATATTTGGAGTAACACTCGAAATACACAAGGGATAAACCAAGGGATAGATAAGGCTAAAGAACCAAAGGCTTCTTAGATACAGTCACACCACTAAGAAACGTTTTGGATTCCTAAGATCACAAGCCAACTAGTAGCCTAAACTAGCTAACTAAGCAAAGGAAACGAAATTCCAAATCCAAGAATTTCAGGTTTTTGTTTCTAATCCAAGAAACGAATGTAAGACAAGTTTTTTTTTGTTCCAAAAAATCTGATTTTTCATTCACATTTGCTTGCTATTTATAGTGAGCAAGCATCTTAAGTACAAGCTAAGTTAAGTGGCTTAAAGCTCACTTGTTACACGTCCAACTAAGTACATATCAGCTTTTTGTAGTCTAGATACATTAATAAAAGAAGCCTTACTTAGCTAGATACATCAAGAGCAAATGGCGGTTTGTAACCTCCAAATTATGAGTGAAATAAAATCAGAAACAAGAGAGTATAACCCCCCCTTGATTCACGCCAATCAAAGCAGCAACTTGGAGTTGTAACGGCTCCCCTTTTCACGCCCAATTCAAACAGCAAGTGAAGTGTAACTCCCCCTTGTTTCAAGCCTTGAATTAAGCTTGAATGTATGTAGACAAGGATGTACTTGGACGCCTCTTGAATGTACCCATTGCTGGCTGAAATAAACGGCCACTTGAAGGCTCATTTTAAAGCTTGTAACTCCTCATTGAAGCTGATTGTAACACCCAAGTTAAAGCCTTAAAATACCTCCAAATTAGTTTCGGATTTTATGCCTTCTTCACAAGCTTAAACGGCTGCTTTTGTGATGCATCTTGATCTTGTACTTGATGTGTGAATGTAACATTACATGTTCAGCTAAAAGAACTAAAGAGCATAACTAATTTGCAAACTTAAAATAAGATTAAAGTTTACAACTTATTCAAAGCATAAAAAGAACTAGAATAAACTAGTTAATAAGAACAACAAGAAATTCAAGGGGTTGAATATCTTGCTGCCCAAGGATAGAATGCATAGCACCAAAACATGATGCTACATCTTGAACCAAAGAAATGTCCATAACCAAGTTGTTAGGCTTGGCTACAACATTCAATGTTGTATATTTGGAGTAACACTCGAAATACACAAGGGATAAAACCAAGGGATAGATAAGGCTAAAGAACCAAAGGCTTCTTAGATACAGTCACACCACTAAGAAACGTTTTGGATTCCTAAGATCACAAGCCAACTAGTAGCCTAAACTAGCTAACTAAGCAAAGGAAACGAAATTCCAAATCCAAGAATTTCAGGTTTTTGTTTCTAATCCAAGAAACGAATGTAAGACAAGTTTTTTTTTTGTTCCAAAAAATCTGATTTTTCATTCACATTTGCTTGCTATTTATAGTGAGCAAGCATCTTAAGTACAAGCTAAGTTAAGTGGCTTAAAGCTCACTTGTTACACGTCCAACTAAGTACATATCAGCTTTTTGTAGTCTAGATACATTAATAAAAGAAGCCTTACTTAGCTAGATACATCAAGAGCAAATGGCGGTTTGTAACCTCCAAATTATGAGTGAAATAAAATCAGAAACAAGAGAGTATAACCCCCCTTGATTCACGCCAATCAAAGCAGCAACTTGGAGTTGTAACGGCTCCCCTTTTCACGCCCAATTCAAACAGCAAGTGAAGTGTAACTCCCCCTTGTTTCAAGCCTTGAATTAAGCTTGAATGTATGTAGACAAGGATGTACTTGGACGCCTCTTGAATGTACCCATTGCTGGCTGAAATAAACGGCCACTTGAAGGCTCATTTTAAAGCTTGTAACTCCTCATTGAAGCTGATTGTAACACCCAAGTTAAAGCCTTAAAATACCTCCAAATTAGTTTCGGATTTTATGCCTTCTTCACAAGCTTAAACGGCTGCTTTTGTGATGCATCTTGATCTTGTACTTGATGTGTGAATGTAACATTACATGTTCAGCTAAAAGAACTAAAGAGCATAACTAATTTGCAAACTTAAAATAAGATTAAAGTTTACAACTTATTCAAAGCATAAAAAGAACTAGAATAAACTAGTTAATAAGAACAACAAGAAATTCAAGGGGTTGAATATCTTGCTGCCCAAGGATAGAATGCATAGCACCAAAACATGATGCTACATCTTGAACCAAAGAAATGTCCATAACCAAGTTGTTAGGCTTGGCTACAACATTCCCCCCTTCTTGAAAAGAGTTTGCCCTCAAACTCGGCAACTCTTCAAACTCATCATAGTAAGGTGATAAATCAGCCACATTAAAGGTGCTAGAAACACCATAGTCTCCGGGCAACTCAACTTTGTAAGCATTATCATTCACCTTTTCAACAATAGCAAATGGACCATCACTACGAGGACTAACCTTGGACCGTCTTTTGGAAGGAAATCTTTCCTTTCGAAGATGAATCCAAACTAAGTCACCGGGCTGAAAACGGACCTCCTTTCTTTTCTTGTCATAGTATGCCTTAGTCTTTGCATTAGTTTGTTCAATTTTGGAACGAACTTGCTCATGCATAGACTTGATTTCTTTTGCGCGCACCTCGGCATCATTGCTGAACTTGTTTGGTGAGGGAATGGGAGTGAGATCAATAGGAGTGCACGGATTGAATCCATACACAACTTCAAAAGGACTCAAACCTGTTGTCTTGCTAGGCACACGATTGTAAGCAAACTCCGCATGAGGAAGCATCTCTTCCCATTGCTTGGGACGTTTAGTAGCCAAAGACCGCAGCAAGGATCCCAAAGTTCTATTAGTCACTTCGGTTTGACCATCTGTTTGAGGATGACTTGAAGTGCTAAAGTTCAATTTCGTGCCCATCTTCCTCCATAATGTAAGCCAAAAATGACTTAGAAATTTTGGATCACGATCACTCACCATGGATTTAGGTACACCATGTAAACGAACAATCTCATTGAAAAACAAGTTAGCAACATGAGTAGCATCATAAGTTGTATGACAAGCAATAAAATGGGCCATTTTAGAAAATCGGTCCACAACAACCATTATAGAATCTTTCTTTCGTTGGGTGATAGGAAGTCCCACAACGAAATCAAGACTAATATCCTCCCATGGTGCTTGCGGAATAGGTAAGGGCAAAAGATAGCCTTGAGGTAGACTATGACTCTTGGCCTTTTGACATGTCACGCATCTCTTCACAATGAACTCCACATCACGGACCAATCTAGGCCAATGAAAGTATTCTTGGACAAGAAGGGTAGTCTTCTCTATGCCAAAGTGTCCCGCCATTCCTCCTTCATGAAACTCTTTGATAAGAGATTCTCTTAGGCTTGATCTTGGAATGCACAACTTGTTTCCTTTGAACAAATAGCCATCTAAAATGTAATAATCTTTGTAAGCATGATTAGAACATTTTAAAAATAAATCACCAAAGTCATGATCATTGTGGTAACTTGCTTTTACATCATCAACACTAATCACCCTTGCTTTGAAAGAATTCAAGAGTGTATATCTCCTTGAAAGCGCATCAGCTCCTTTGTTCATGGCGCCTCTCCTATGCTTGATCACGAAATTAAAAGCTTGCAAATACTCCACCCATTTGGCATGGCGAGGTTGGAGTTTTTGTTGGCTTTGAAGATATTTGAGGGCTTCATGATCCGAATGAAGGATGAACTCCTTGGAAATGAGGTAATGTCTCCAATGGTCCAAAGCACGAACAAGAGCAAAGAACTCCTTATCATAGGTGCTATACTTCCGTTGTGCTTCATTGAGTTTTTCACTAAAGTAGGCAAGGGGACGCCCAACTTGTGACAAAACAGCACCAATACCAACTCCACTAGCATCGCACTCAACTTCAAAAAACTTCATCAAAGTTAGGCAAAGCAAGAATAGGTGCACTAGTAAGTTGATGTTTTACCTCATCAAAGGCCTTTTGAGCCTTATCATTCCAAACTAACTTCTGATTTTTAGTTAGTTCCGTGATAGGTGCCATGAGAGTGCTAAAGTTCCGTACAAATCTTCTATAGAAAGAAGCAAGTCCATGAAAGCTTCGAACTTGTTGGACGGTTTGTGGTGTAGGCCACTCACGAATTGCAGCAACTTTCTTTTCATCAACTTCAATGCCTTGTGATGAAACTTTAAAGCCAAGAAAAATAACTTGGGAAGTGAAGAAATGACACTTCTCTAAGTTACCATACAACTTTTCACGTTCAAGGGCTTCAAAAACCTGTTGCAAATGCATAGAATGCTCTTCTTCCTCCCTACTATACACCAAGATATCATCAAAATAAACTACAACAAATTTACCCATGAAAGGTTGCATAACCTGATTCATAAGGCGCATAAATGTGGATGGTGCATTAGACAAACCAAATGGCATCACAAGCCATTCATAGAGGCCCTCCTTTGTCTTGAAAGCGGTTTTCCATTCATCTCCTTCGAAAATTCGAATTTGATGATAGCCACTTCTCAAATCAATTTTAGAGAACACTTTAGAACCATGCAAATCATCAAGTAAATCATTCAACCTTGGAATAGGAAACCGGTACTTGATAGTGATTTTATTGATTGACCTACTATCAACACACATTCTCCATTCTCCATTCTTCTTAGGCACAATCAAAGTAGGACAAGCACATGGACTAAGAGACTTACGAATAAGACCCTTGGATAGTAGTTCTTCCACTTGCCTCCTAATCTCTTCGGTTTCTTTTGGGGTGGTTCTATAGGCTGGTTTGTTTGGGAGCATTGATCCGGGAACAAGATCAATTTTGTGTTGTATGTCACGTTTTGGGGGTAAGCCATGGGGAATGTCTTCGGGGAAAACATGGGAAAAGGTTTTGAGAAGAGGGGTGAGGAGTGGGTGTGGCTCTTCTTGTGACGGTTTGGAAGGGACATCAAGTTGGCTTAAAATGAATGGTTTGTGAGCTTTATACTCATGCAATTCTGATTTTATGAGAGTGGTAAGGTAAGTAGGGGTGTGGATATGGGGTGATCGTTTTTGAGGTTTAGGGGGGTAAGAAGTATTTTCCGTCCATCCTTAGTGAAGGAATATGTGTTTTTATACCCATCATGCATCACACGCCTATCAAATAACCAAGGTCTACCAAGTAAAATATGACATGCATCCATAGGTATAACATCACACCACAATTCTTCCTCATAAGTTTTACCAATGCTAAATGATAACAAGACTTGTTGTGTTACTTGAATTCCTTTTCCATGATTTAGCCATTGAATCACATAAGGTTTAGGGTGAGGGACGGTTTTAAGTTTCAGTTTGTCTATCATTACTTGTGAAGCTACATTGGTACAACTACCTCCATCAATAATCATTGTACATACCTTTCCACCAATGGTGCAACGAGTGTGAAAGATTGACTCACGTTGCAAACTTCCTTCTTTGCCAACCATATTGCTAAGTGTGCGTCGAACCACCAAGCATTCTTGCAAATATTGCATTCGTTGCTCCATATCTTCTTTCTCTTGTGCAACCTTATTGACATATTCTTGCCAATTAGGGGGTGGGATGTCGGCCATGGTTTGTGTTTGGGTATGTGTTTGGGGTATTGTGTTTGGGTATTTGTTTGCTAGACCCCCCTCCTTCTAGCGCCAAATGTTGTATATTTGGAGTAACACTCGAAATACACAAGGGATAAACCAAGGGATAGATAAGGCTAAAGAACCAAAGGCTTCTTAGATACAGTCACACCACTAAGAAACGTTTTGGATTCCTAAGATCACAAGCCAACTAGTAGCCTAAACTAGCTAACTAAGCAAAGGAAACGAAATTCCAAATCCAAGAATTTCAGGTTTTTGTTTCTAATCCAAGAAACGAATGTAAGACAAGTTTTTTTTTGTTCCAAAAAATCTGATTTTTCATTCACATTTGCTTGCTATTTATAGTGAGCAAGCATCTTAAGTACAAGCTAAGTTAAGTGGCTTAAAGCTCACTTGTTACACGTCCAACTAAGTACATATCAGCTTTTTGTAGTCTAGATACATTAATAAAAGAAGCCTTACTTAGCTAGATACATCAAGAGCAAATGGCGGTTTGTAACCTCCAAATTATGAGTGAAATAAAATCAGAAACAAGAGAGTATAACCCCCCTTGATTCACGCCAATCAAAGCAGCAACTTGGAGTTGTAACGGCTCCCCTTTTCACGCCCAATTCAAACAGCAAGTGAAGTGTAACTCCCCCTTGTTTCAAGCCTTGAATTAAGCTTGAATGTATGTAGGCAAGGATGTACTTGGACGCCTCTTGAATGTACCCATTGCTGGCTGAAATAAACGGCCACTTGAAGGCTCATTTTAAAGCTTGTAACTCCTCATTGAAGCTGATTGTAACACCCAAGTTAAAGCCTTAAAATACCTCCAAATTAGTTTCGGATTTTATGCCTTCTTCACAAGCTTAAACGGCTGCTTTTGTGATGCATCTTGATCTTGTACTTGATGTGTGAATGTAACATTACATGTTCAGCTAAAAGAACTAAAGAGCATAACTAATTTGCAAACTTAAAATAAGATTAAAGTTTACAACTTATTCAAAGCATAAAAAGAACTAGAATAAACTAGTTAATAAGAACAACAAGAAATTCAAGGGGTTGAATATCTTGCTGCCCAAGGATAGAATGCATAGCACCAAAACATGATGCTACATCTTGAACCAAAGAAATGTCCATAACCAAGTTGTTAGGCTTGGCTACAACATAATGTCTCCAATGGTCCAAAGCACGAACAAGAGCAAAGAACTCCTTATCATAGGTGCTATACTTCCGTTGTGCTTCATTGAGTTTTTCACTAAAGTAGGCAAGGGGACGCCCAACTTGTGACAAAACAGCACCAATACCAACTCCACTAGCATCGCACTCAACTTCAAAAACTTCATCAAAGTTAGGCAAAGCAAGAATAGGTGCACTAGTAAGTTGATGTTTTACCTCATCAAAGGCCTTTTGAGCCTTATCATTCCAAACTAACTTCTGATTTTTAGTTAGTTCCGTGATAGGTGCCATGAGAGTGCTAAAGTTCCGTACAAATCTTCTATAGAAAGAAGCAAGTCCATGAAAGCTTCGAACTTGTTGGACGGTTTGTGGTGTAGGCCACTCACGAATTGCAGCAACTTTCTTTTCATCAACTTCAATGCCTTGTGATGAAACTTTAAAGCCAAGAAAAATAACTTGGGAAGTGAAGAAATGACACTTCTCTAAGTTACCATACAACTTTTCACGTTCAAGGGCTTCAAAAAACCTGTTGCAAATGCATAGAATGCTCTTCTTCCTCCCTACTATACACCAAGATATCATCAAAATAAACTACAACAAATTTACCCATGAAAGGTTGCATAACCTGATTCATAAGGCGCATAAATGTGGATGGTGCATTAGACAAACCAAATGGCATCACAAGCCATTCATAGAGGCCCTCCTTTGTCTTGAAAGCGGTTTTCCATTCATCTCCTTCGAAAATTCGAATTTGATGATAGCCACTTCTCAAATCAATTTTAGAGAACACTTTAGAACCATGCAAATCATCAAGTAAATCATTCAACCTTGGAATAGGAAACCGGTACTTGATAGTGATTTTATTGATTGACCTACTATCAACACACATTCTCCATTCTCCATTCTTCTTAGGCACAATCAAAGTAGGACAAGCACATGGACTAAGAGACTTACGAATAAGACCCTTGGATAGTAGTTCTTCCACTTGCCTCCTAATCTCTTCGGTTTCTTTTGGGGTGGTTCTATAGGCTGGTTTGTTTGGGAGCATTGATCCGGGAACAAGATCAATTTTGTGTTGTATGTCACGTTTTGGGGGTAAGCCATGGGGAATGTCTTCGGGGAAAACATGGGAAAAGGTTTTGAGAAGAGGGGTGAGGAGTGGGTGTGGCTCTTCTTGTGACGGTTTGGAAGGGACATCAAGTTGGCTTAAAATGAATGGTTTGTGAGCTTTATACTCATGCAATTCTGATTTTATGAGAGTGGTAAGGTAAGTAGGGGGTGTGGATATGGGGTGATCGTTTTTGAGGTTTAGGGGGGTAAGAAGTATTTTCCGTCCATCCTTAGTGAAGGAATATGTGTTTTTATACCCATCATGCATCACACGCCTATCAAATAACCAAGGTCTACCAAGTAAAATATGACATGCATCCATAGGTATAACATCACACCACAATTCTTCCTCATAAGTTTTACCAATGCTAAATGATAACAAGACTTGTTGTGTTACTTGAATTCCTTTTCCATGATTTAGCCATTGAATCACATAAGGTTTAGGGTGAGGGACGGTTTTAAGTTTCAGTTTGTCTATCATTACTTGTGAAGCTACATTGGTACAACTACCTCCATCAATAATCATTGTACATACCTTTCCACCAATGGTGCAACGAGTGTGAAAGATTGACTCACGTTGCAAACTTCCTTCTTTGCCAACCATATTGCTAAGTGTGCGTCGAACCACCAAGCATTCTTGCAAATATTGCATTCGTTGCTCCATATCTTCTTTCTCTTGTGCAACCTTATTGACATATTCTTGCCAATTAGGGGGTGGGATGTCGGCCATGGTTTGTGTTTGGGTATGTGTTTGGGGTATTGTGTTTGGGTATTTGTTTGCTAGACCCCCTCCTTCTAGCGCCAAATGTTGTATATTTGGAGTAACACTCGAAATACACAAGGGATAAACCAAGGGATAGATAAGGCTAAAGAACCAAAGGCTTCTTAGATACAGTCACACCACTAAGAAACGTTTTGGATTCCTAAGATCACAAGCCAACTAGTAGCCTAAACTAGCTAACTAAGCAAAGGAAACGAAATTCCAAATCCAAGAATTTCAGGTTTTTGTTTCTAATCCAAGAAACGAATGTAAGACAAGTTTTTTTTTGTTCCAAAAAATCTGATTTTTCATTCACATTTGCTTGCTATTTATAGTGAGCAAGCATCTTAAGTACAAGCTAAGTTAAGTGGCTTAAAGCTCACTTGTTACACGTCCAACTAAGTACATATCAGCTTTTTGTAGTCTAGATACATTAATAAAAGAAGCCTTACTTAGCTAGATACATCAAGAGCAAATGGCGGTTTGTAACCTCCAAATTATGAGTGAAATAAAATCAGAAACAAGAGAGTATAACCCCCCTTGATTCACGCCAATCAAAGCAGCAACTTGGAGTTGTAACGGCTCCCCTTTTCACGCCCAATTCAAACAGCAAGTGAAGTGTAACTCCCCCTTGTTTCAAGCCTTGAATTAAGCTTGAATGTATGTAGACAAGGATGTACTTGGACGCCTCTTGAATGTACCCATTGCTGGCTGAAATAAACGGCCACTTGAAGGCTCATTTTAAAGCTTGTAACTCCTCATTGAAGCTGATTGTAACACCCAAGTTAAAGCCTTAAAATACCTCCAAATTAGTTTCGGATTTTATGCCTTCTTCACAAGCTTAAACGGCTGCTTTTGTGATGCATCTTGATCTTGTACTTGATGTGTGAATGTAACATTACATGTTCAGCTAAAAGAACTAAAGAGCATAACTAATTTGCAAACTTAAAATAAGATTAAAGTTTACAACTTATTCAAAGCATAAAAAGAACTAGAATAAACTAGTTAATAAGAACAACAAGAAATTCAAGGGTTGAATATCTTGCTGCCCAAGGATAGAATGCATAGCACCAAAACATGATGCTACATCTTGAACCAAAGAAATGTCCATAACCAAGTTGTTAGGCTTGGCTACAACAACTTGTAAAATCTTTCGGACCAAAACCGTGCAAAGGAGTAAGGAATGATTTGGACAGAAACAATTCCTTTGCATTGCTTTGAACTTGGACCTCACCTTGACTACTTGGAGCATTACAATCATTAGAACTTTGACCATATTGGTCATCCTCCTCTTCTTCAAAAGGAATTGCCCTCAATTCGTCATCATCAAAGTATGGAGCAAGGTCCCCAACGTTGAATGTGCTTGAGACACCAAATTGGCCCCCCAAATCAACCTTGTATGCATTGTCATTGATCTTTTCCACGATTTCAAATGGACCTTCGGCTCTTGGCATAAGTTTGTTCTTTCTTTTGCTAGGAAACCTCTCTTTCCTCATGTAAATCCACACTAAGTCACCAACTTCAAATTGCTTCACGTTTTTCACCCTCTTGTTGGCTTGTTTCTTGTAGACTTCATTTGCTTTCTCAATGTTCTTCCTAACTTCCTTGTGGACCTTCAACATGAACTCGGCTTGTTCCTTAGCTCCACCATGAACGAACTTGTCTTGTGGCAAAGCTATGAGATCAATAGGAACATAAGGATTGACACCAATAGACTACTTCAAAAGGAGAGTACTTTGTAGTAGCACTAGGAGTCCGATTGTAAGCAAACTCGGCATGAGCTAGCTTGACATCCCAATCCTTAGCACTCTTACTAACCAAGGTCCTAAGCAACGAACCCAGAATTCTATTCACCACTTCAGTTTGCCCATCGGTTTGTGGATGGTGTGAAGTAGAAAACAGCAACTTTGTTCCCATTAGACGCCATATTGATTTCCAAAAATGACTAAGAAATTTTGTATCACGATCGGACACAATGGTGCGTGGCACCCCATGAAAACGAAACCACTTCTTCAAAGTATAACTTAGCCACTTTCATAGCATCTTCGGTTTTGTGACAAGGAATGAAATGAGCCATTTTTGAAAACCGATCAACAACCACCATGATTGAGTCTTTACCCCTTTGAGTTCTAGGTAAAGCCACAATGAAATCCATGCTCACATCCTCCCAAGGTCTTTCCGGAACTGGCAAAGGCTTGTAGAGACCTTTGTGAAACACCATCTTGGCCCTTTGACAAGTAGAACAACGACTAACCACATGATGAACCGTGGCTAACATCTTCGGCCAATAAAAGTGAGCTTGAAGAAGCTCCATTGTTTTTGAATCCCCACGTGACCAGCTAAACCTCCTCCATGAGCCTCATGAATCAACAAGCTTCTAATTGGACACTTAGGAATGCATAACCGATTTCCCTTAAAAAGAAAGTCATCATGTAAGGAAAATAAGTCATATACTCCATGGACACATTTCTGTATTATTTCAATGAAATCTCCATCCTCTTTGTAGTATGCTTTGATCAAATCAAACCCAAGAACCTTTGCTTCGACAACTCCAAGCAAATTGTGTCTCCTAGATAAGGCATCCGCAACAACATTAGCCTTTCCACTCTTGTATTTAGAGGAAAAGTTAAAGGTTTGCAAGAATTCAACCCATTTAGCATGTCTTGAATTCAGCTTCTTTTGACCATGGATGAACCTTAAAGATTCATGGTCCGAATGTAATATGAACGGTTGTGGTCTCAAGTAATGTGACCAATGATCTAGAGCTCGTACCATAGCATAGAACTCTTTATCATAGGTGGAATAGTTCAACTTGCCTTGACTCAACTTTTCACTGAAATAAGCAATTGGACGTCCTTCTTGAATCAAAACTGCTCCAATCCCCTTCCCACTTGCGTCACACTCAACTTCAAATGGCTTGGAAAAATCAGGGAGTGCAAGAATAGGAGTGTTGCACATTTTCTCCTTGACTTCCTCAAAGGCCTTTTGAGCTTGTGTAGTCCATTCAAACGTCCCCTTCTTAGTACACTCAGTTATAGGAGCCATGAGTGTGCTAAAATTCTTGATAAATCTTCTATAGAAAGAAGCTAGGCCATGGAAAGAACGGACCTCCGTGAGTGTTTTTGGACTAGGCCATGATTGAATTGCTTCAACCTTGCAAGGATCCACCTTCACGCCATCACCTGAAACTATGTAACCAAGAAAAGTGACCTCATATAACATAAAATCACATTTTTCAAGTTTTCCATACAATTTTTGCGTTCTTAAAACAGAAAAAACTTGAAACAAATGATCTAAATGTTCATCCTCATTTTTAGAGTAAATAAGGATATCATCAAGGTACACCACCACGAACTTGCCAAGAAATGGCCTCAACACCTCGTTCATTAATCTCATGAACGTGCTAGGTGCATTGGTCAATCCAAACGGCATCACAAGCCATTCATACAACCCATGCTTTGTCTTGAATGCAGTCTTCCATTCATCACCTTCCCTCATACGAATTTGATGGTAACCACTTCTCAAATCAACTTTTGAGAATACATTTGAACCACTCAATTCGTCCAACATATCATCCAGTCTTGGAATTGGGAACCTGTACTTGATAGTAATATTGTTAACAGCTCTACTATCAATGCACATACGCCAAGTACCATCCTTTTTAGGAACCAACAAAGCAGGAACCGCACATGGACTCATAGATTCACGCACATAGCCCATACCCATCAATTCTTCAATTTGTCTTTGCAACTCCTTAGTTTCTAAAGGGTTACATCTATAGGCAGGTTTATTTGGTAGAGGTGCGCCTGGAATGAGATCAATTTGATGCTCAATTCCTCTTAAGGGTGGTAATCCCTTAGGTAACTCATCAGGAAAAACATCCTCAAACTCTTTAATCAGTTTTGCGAGTTTAGGATTTTGACTCACAAATTTTTCATGGATTTCTTTAGAGTACAACATGAATATCTCTTCCTCACCTTCAAACTCCCTCTCAAACTCTTTACAAGATAATAAAGAAATTTGTGGCTTTTGTGGTTGTGAAAACCGTGGGGTGGTAAAGGGTGCAATTTCTTTTGTTTCCCTTGGTGAGTGATAGTGTAGGTGTTATGGTACCCATCATGGATAGATTTTTTTATCAGATTGCCACGGTCTCCCAAGAAGAATATGACAAGCATCCATTAAAACAACATCACACAATTGACTATCATGATATGAACCAATCGAAAAATTCACCATACATTGCTTTCTAACCCCAGTGCTAGCATTAGAATCTAACCAACTCAATTTGTAAGGATGTGGATGATTTGTGGTGGTAAGACCTAGTTTAGATACTAAGGTTTTCGACACAGTATTAGCCTCACTGCCCCCATCAATAATTAGATCACATACCTCGTCACCAACTTTACATTTGGTGATGAAAATGTGTTGTCTTTGTGGCGCCAAAGGTTCCTCCACACGAGCTTGCAAAGCTCTCCTAACCACCAAGCTTGTTTTGTCCTCCATTTCAGGATAGCATTGGTCCTCCTCCTCATCCTTTTCATACGGGGTCACCTCCTTCTCTTCTTCAGACTCAAATTCCTCCCAATTGATGCTTTGGTGGCTATGAGTTTAACCTCTTGCATGGTTAAGGCTCTTGAATTAGGACAATCTTTTTTATAATGTCCTCTACCTCCACACTTGTAACATACAATGTCACTAAGTTTGAAGTCTTTCGTGTTCCTCTTTGTGGCTCATTAGGCTTGCTAAAAGAAGAACCCTCCTTTGAGTTGAAGGGTGGTTTACGTACTACTGGAGTAGTAGTAGGCGTTTTCTTCCTTTTCCTTTTAGCATCAAACTTTGTCACAAGTTTGCAAGCTTCCAACAAACGTGAGGTTAGTGTAACCGTCAAGTTTGTCTTGTAACTCTTGTTCCAACCCAGCTACAAAACGTCCCAACTTCAGCTCTTCATTTTCAGTCACCTCACATACAATGGCAAGCCTATCAAATTCTTTGATAATAGTCTTCCACCGAATCACCATTTTGTTGGAGAGTACTCCATTTCACATACTGATTTTGCTTGTAATTGTGAGGAATGAAACGATCTCTCATTCTTTTCTTCAGCTTTTCCCAAGTGGAAATGTGAGCCTTACCCCTAAGGGTACGCCCTCTTTGTTCTCCTTGCAACCAACTATCACCATAGCCCTTCAAACTTGACTTTGGCAATCTTAAAACGTTGAACATCCTCATGAATGTCCTTGTATTCAAAGTACCTTTCCAAGGATTTCTCCCATTCCAAGTACTTCTCTGGATCAAGTGTCCCATCAAAAGAAGGAACGTCCACTTTGAGACTCCTATCCTCCCTCCTAGGTGGAGGGTCTTCACCTTGATCTCTCCTATCTTGCTCGTTCATGAGCCTTGCCATCAAGGCAGCAAGGTTCCCTTGGAGAATTGGCATTGGTTTCGGCCAACCTTTCCTGACTAGCAATGGATCGATTAAGAGCTTCCAAAGCTGTCCTCAAGTCTTGATTCTCTCCCATGGTATGTAGGTATTCGACCCCTTTGGAAATTTAAGAAAATTTTCCCCCTACCTGACGCGCCAAATGATGTGTAAACAAGATGAGAAACCTTGTTACAAAAATGATAAGTTAAAGGATTCAAAGGATTTTGAGATTCAATTATCAAGTGATCAGTTTTAGTTAGGGGAACTCTCACCCTAAGCTAAGGATATAGCAAAGAGGAACTCTCACTCGTTTGCTTGGATAGTTTAGATGAGGGAACTCTCACCAAATCCATAAACTATAAGTCCTAATCTTGGGAACTCTCACCAAAACTAACACTCTTCAAATTCGGATACTCAAATTTGGAAAACAAAGTGAACTAAACTCAAGTCACTTCAATTAACAAAACACACGTTTTAGGCAAATAATCTTGGATGATTTTCATTCATTCAAAGTATGCTATTTATAGCATCAATACAACCTTTTCACTTGCCTACTTTAATTAACAAAATGAAATAGACAAAAGGAAATTAACTAAGGGAATGAGTGGAGAATACACGTCCCACTTAACCCTTTTACAACATGATTAAACTTAATTAAAAGAACTAAAGACTAGGCTTGAAACAAGGGAAGATGACCAGCCAAATAGCATCCAAAGAGCATCTTCAACACACGCCCAAAACAGCCATTTTCAAGCTTGTGTAACTCCCATTTTAATGCCTTGATTCACGCCTCTTTATTCTTCATAACCCCCAAATAATGAGGTGCAATGTTCAGCCAACAAACTCCATAATTCACGCCCAACAAGTGCCATGAATCACTCCTCTTCAATCAGCTTGTAACCGTTGCTTTTTAACATGTATTTGGAGCTTGGAAAAACCGTCACTTGATAGATACTTTCCACAAGGTTAATTACACTAAGTGAAGTGTAACCACTTGTAAAAATCTTTCGGAACCAAAACCGTGCAAAGGAGTAAGGAATGATTTGGACAGAAACAATCCTTTGCATTGCTTTGAACTTGGACCTCACCTTGACTACTTGGAGCATTACAATCATTAGAACTTTGACCATATTGGTCATAAACACATTCAAAAAGATTAATTAATAAAAAAAATTAAACACATCAACAAAGCTAATTGAATCAAATGAAAGTTAAACACATTCAAACAAAGCTATTTTGAATCAAATGAAAGTCAAATGCATTCAACAAAGCTAATTGAATCAAATGAAAGTCAACATGCATTCATAACAAAGCTAATTGAATCAAATGAAAGTCAAACACATTCAAACATAAGCTCTTTAAATCAAATGAAAGTCAAATGCATTCAAATAAAGTGAATTATAAATGAAATCTTAAACACATTCTAAAACAAAGCTAATTGAATACATAATGAAAGTCAAACACATTCAAAAAAGCTTTTTGAATCAAATGAAAGTCAAATACATTCAACAAAGCTAATTGAATCAAATTGAAAGTCAAATCAATCAAACAAAGCTAATTGAATCAAATGAAATCAAACACATTCTAACCAAAGTTTTTCAAATGAATTAAAAATGAAAGTCAAAAACATTCAACAAAGCTATATTGAATTAAATGAAAGTCAAATGACATTCTACAAAGCTAATTGAATCAATGAAAGTCAAACTACATTCAAACCAAAGCTTTTTGAATCAAATACGAAAGTTAAATATAGCATTCTAAAAAGCTAATTGAACAAATGAGAGTCAAACACATTCAAAGAAGCTTTTTGAATCAAATGAAAGTCAAATGCTTTTAACAAAGCTAATTGAATCAAATAAAACTCAAATGCATTCTACAAAGGTAATTGAATCAAATGAATGTGAAACACATTCAATCAAAGCTTTTTGAATCAAATGAAAGTCAAATTCATTCAACAAAGCTAATTGAATCAAATGAAAGTCAAATGCATTATTCAAAGCTAATTGAATCAAAAGAAATTTAACACGATCAAACAAAGCTAATTGAATCAAATGAAAGTTAAACACATTCAAACAAAGCTTTTAAAATCAAATGAAAGTCAAATGCATTCAAAAAAGCTAATTGAATAAAATGAAAGTCAAATGAAATCTACAAAAATTGAATCAAATGAAAGTCAAACACATAAAACAAAGCTAATTGAATCAAAAAATAGTCTAATGCATTCTACGAAGCTAATTAAATCAGATGAAAGTCAAAACATTCAAACAAAGCTTTTTGATACAAATGAAAGTTAAATGCATTCTACAAAGCTAATTGAATCAAATATAAGTCAAATGCAGTCTACAAAGCTAAGTGAATCAAATGAAAGTCAAACACATTCAATCAAAGTTTTTTTGAATCAAGTGAAAGTCAAATACATTCAACAAAGCTAATTCAATCAAATGAAAGTCAAATGCATTCTACAAAGCGAATTGAATCATAAGAAAGTTAAACACGATCAAACAAAGCTAACTGAATCAAATAAAAGTCAAACATATTCAAACAAAGCTTTTTAAATCAAATGAAAGTAAAATGCATTCAACGAAGCTAATTGAATTAAATAAAGTCAAATGCATTCTACAAGCTAATTGAATCAAATGAAAGTCAAACACATTCAAAAAAAGCTTTTTGAAACAAATGAAAGTCAAATGCATTCAACTAAGCTAATTGAATGAAATAAAAGTCAAATGCATTCTACAAAGCTAATTGAATCAAATGAAAGTGAAACACATTCAAACAAAGCTTTTTGAAACAAATGTAAGTCAAATGCATTCAACAAAGCTAATTGAATCAAATAAAAGTCAAATGTATTCTACAAAGCTAATTGAATCAAATGAAAGTGAAACACATTCAAACAAAGTTTTTTGAATCAAATGAATCAAATGCATTCAACAAAGCTAATTGAATCAAATGAAAGTGAAACACATTCAATCAAAGCTTTTTGAATCAAATGAAAGTCAAATGCATTCAAAAAAGCTAATTGAATCAAATGAAATTCAAATGCATTCTAAAAGGCTAATTGAATCAAATGAAAGTCTAACACATTCAAAAAATCAAATGAAAGTGAAATGCATTCAAATAAGCTAATTAAATCAAATGAAAGTCAAACACATTTTACAAAGCTAATTGAAACAAATGAAAGTCAAACACATTCAAACATAGCTTTTTGAATCAAATGAAAGTCAAATGCTTTCAACAAAGCTAATTGAATCAAATGAAAGTCAAATGCAATCTACAAGGCTAATTGAATCAAATAAATTTAAACACATTCAACCAAAGTTTTTCGAATGATATGAAAGTCAAATACATTCAACAAAGCTAATTGAATTAAATGAAAGTCAAATGCATTCTACAAAGCTAATTGAATCAAATGAAAGTCAAACACATTCAAACAAAGCTTTTTGAAAATGAAAGTCAAATGCATTCTACAAAGCTAATTGAATCAAATGAGAGTCAAACACATTCAAAGAAAGCTTTTAGAATAAAATGAAAGTCAAATGCTTTTAACAAAGCTAATTGAATCAAATAAAACTCAAATGCATTCTACAAAGGTAATTGAATCAAATGAAAGTGAAACACATTCAATCAAAGCTTTTTGAATCAAATGAAAGTCAAATTCATTCAACAAAGCTAATTGAATCAAATGAAAGTAAAATGCATTATTCAATGCTAATTGAATCAAAGAAAATTTAACACGATCAAACAAAGCTAATTGAATCAAATGAATGTCAAACACATTCAAACAAAGCTTTTAAAAATCAAATGAAAGTCAAATGCATTCAAAAAACCTAATTGAATCAAATGAAAGTCAAATGAAATCTACAAAAATTGAATCAAATGAAAGTCAAACACATTCAAACAAAGCTAATTGAATCAAACGAAAGTCTAATGCATTCTACGAAGCTAATTAATCAGATGAAAGTCAAGCACATTCAAACAAAGCTTTTTGATACAAATGAAAGTTAAATGCATTCTACAAAGCTAATTGAATCAAATAAAAGTCAAATGCATTCTACAAAGCTAAGTGAATCAAATGAAAGTCAAATGCATTCTACAAAGCGAATTGAATCAAATGAAAGTCAAATGCATTCTACAAAGCGAATTGAATCAAAAGAAAGTTAAACACGATCAAACAAAGCTAACTGAATCAAATGAAAGTCAAACATATTCAAACAAAGCTTTTTGAATCAAATGAAAGTAAAATGCATTCAACGAAGCTAATTGAATGAAATAAAAAGTCAAATGCATTCTACAAAGCTAATTGAATCAAATGAATGTCAAACACATTCAAAAAAGCTTTTTGAAACAAATGAAAGTCAAAAGCATTCAACAAAGCTAATTGAATAAATAAAAGTCAAATGCATTCTACAAAGCTAATTGAATCAAATCAAACACATTCAAAGAAAGCTTTTTGAATCAAATGAAAGTCAAATGCTTTTAACAAAGCTAATTGAATCAAAAAAGTCCAATGCATTCTACAAAGGTAATTGAATCAATCGAAAGTGAAACACATTCAATCAAAGCTTTTTGAATCAAATGAAAGTCAAATTCATTCAGCAAAGCTAATTGAATCAAATGAAAGTCAAATGCATTATTCAAAGCTAATTGAATCAAATGAAAGTGAAACACATTCAAACATAGCTTTTTGAATCAAATGAAAGTCAAATGCATTCAAATAAGCTAATTAAATCAAATGAAAGTCAAACACATTCTACAAAGCTAATTGAAACAAATGAAAGTCAAACAACATTCAAACTATAGTCTTCAGCTAATTGAATCAAATGAAAGTCAAATCGCATTTCAACAAAGCAATTGAATCAAATGAAAGTCAAATGCAATCTACAAGCTAATTGAATCAAATGAAAGTTCAAACACATTCAAACAAAGTCTTTTTCGAATAGATATGAAAAAGTCAAATACATTCAACAAAGCTAATTGAATTAAATGAAAGTCAAATGCATTCTACAAAGCTAATTGAATCAAATGAAAGTAAACACATTCAAACCAAGCTATTTTTGAATCACAATGACAAGTATAATAATGAGTCAATCATCTACAAAGCTAATTGAATCAAATGAGAGTCAAACACATTCAAAGAAAAGCTTTTGAATCAAATGAAAGTCACACATTCAGCTATTTAATCAAAGTCACATCAAGTTTGAATCAAATGAAAACATTCAAATGCATTCCCATAACAAAGGTAATATGAATCAACATTGAACAAAGTGAAACACATTCAATCAAAGCTTTTTGAATCAAATGAAAGTCAAATTCATTCAACAAAGCTAATTGAATCAAATGAAAGTCAAAATTGCAATTGATTCAATAGTCAATAATTACAAAGTAATTCAATAAAGAAAATTTAAACACGATTCAAACAAAGCTAATTGAATCAAATGAAAGTCAAACACATTCAAACAAAGCTATTTTAAAATCAAATGAAAGTCAAATGCATTCACAAAAAAGCTAATTGAATCAAATGAAAGTCAAATGAAATCTACAAAAATTGAATCAAATGAAAGTCAAACACATTCAAACAAAGCTAATTGAATCAAAGAAAGTCTAATACATTCTACGAAGCTAATTTATATCAAATGAAAGTCAAACACATTCAAACAAAGCTTATTTGAATACAAATGAAAGTTTAATGCATTCTACAAAGCTAATTGAATCAAATAAAAGTCAAATGCATTCTACAAAGCTAATTGAATCAAATGAAAGTCAAACACATTCAAATCAAAGTTTTTTGAATCAAATGAAAGTCAAATACATTCACAAAGCTAATTGAATCAAATGAAAGTCAGAATAGCATTCTACAAAGCGAATTGAATCAAATGAAAGTCAAACACATTCAAACAAAGCTATTTGAATCAAATGAAAGTCAAACATATTCAAACAAAGCTATTTTGAAATCAAATGAAAGCTAAAATGCACATTCAACAAAGCTAATTGAATCAAATAAAAGTCAAATAGCATTTCTACAAAGCTAATTGAATCAAATGAAAGTCAAACACATTCAAAAAAAGCTTTTTGAAACAAATGAAAGTCAAATGCATTCAACAAAGCTAATTGAATAAAATAAAAGTCAAATGCATTCTACAAAGCTAATTGAATCAAATGAGAGTCAAACACATTCAAAGAAAGCTTTTTGAATCAAATGAAAGTCAAATGCTTTTAAAAAAGCTAATTGAATCAAATAAAAGTCACTGCATTCTAAAAGGTAATTGAATCAATCGAAAGTGAAACACATTCAATCAAAGCTTTTTGAATCAAATGAAAGTCAAATTCATTAAACAAAGCTAATTGAATCAAATGAAAGTCAAATGCATTATTCAATGCTAATTGAATCAAAAGAAAATTTAAACGATCAAACAAAGCTAATTGAATCAAATAAAAGTCAAATGCATTCTACAAAGCTAATTGAATCAAGTGAAAGTCAAACACATACAAAAAAAGCTTTTTGAATCAAATGAAAGTCAAATGCTTTTAACAAAGCTAATTGAATCAAATGAAAGTCAAACACATTCAAACAAAGCTATTTGAATCAAATCGAAAGTCAAATACATTCATACAAAGCTATTTGAATCAAATGAAAGTCAAATTCATTCAAACAAAGCTATTTGAATCAAATGAAAGTCAAATGCATTATACAAAGCTAATTGAATCAAATAAAATTCTAAACACATTCAAACAAAGCTAATTGAATCAAATAAAAGTCAAATGCAATTCTACAAAGCTAATTGAATCAAGTGAAAGTCAAACACATATCAAACAAAGCTATTGAATCAAATGAAAAAACATTCTACAAAGCAATGAATCAAATGAACACATTCAACAAAGCTATTTGAATCAAATGAAAGTCAAATACATTCTACAAAGCTAATTGAATCAAATGAAAGTCAAACACATTCAAAGAAAGCTATTTGAATCAAATGAAAGTCAAATACATTCTAACAAAGCTATTGAATCAAATGAAAGTCAAATACATTCTACAAAGCTAATTGAAATCAAATGAAAGTTGAAAGACATTCAATCAAAGCTATTTTGAATCAAATGAAAGTCAATTAATTGTCAAATGTAAAACATTAAACAAAGCTAATTGAATCAAATGAAAGTCAAATAGCATTATTACAAATGCTAATTGAATCAAATGAAAGTCTAAACACATTCAAACAAAGCTAATTTGAATCAAATGAAAGTCAAAACACATTCAAACAAAGCTATTTAAATCAAATAAAAGTCAAATACATTCTACAAAAGCTAATTGAATTCAAATGAAAGTCAAACACATTCAAACAAAGCTAATTGAATCAAATGAAAGTCAAACACATTCAAACAAAGCTATTTGAATCAAATGAAAGTCAAATACATTCTAACAAAGCTAATTGAATCAAATGAAAGTCAAACACATTCAAACAAAGCTTATTTAATCAAATGAAAGTCTAATACATTCTACAAAGCTAATTGAATCAAATAAAAGTCAAATCACATTCTACAAAGCTAATTGAATCAAATGAAAGTCAAACACATTCAAACAAAGCTATTTTTGAATCAAATGAAAGTCAAATACATTCAAAAATAATAATAAATATAATTCTAAAAGTAAATCAATTTCAATTGAATCAAATGAAAGTCAAACACATTCAAACAAAGCTATTTGAATCAAAAAGTCAAATAATTAAAAAAGAAAAAAAAAAAAAAAACATTCTACAAAGCTAATTGAATCAAATGAAAGTCAAACACATTCAAACAAAGCTAATTGAATCAAATGAAAGTCAAACACATTCAAACAAAGCTATTTGAATCAAATGAAAGTCAAAACACATTCAACAAAGCTAATTAAATCAAATAAAAGTAAATGCATTCTACAAAGCTAATTGAATCAAATGAAAGTCAAACACATTCAAAACAAAGCTTTTTGAAATCAAATGAAAGTCAAATACATTCAACAAAGCTAATTGAATCAAATAAAAGTCAAATGCATTCTACAAAGCTAATTGAATCAAATGAAAGTCAAACAAAAAAAAAAAGTCAAACACATTCAAACAAAGCTATTTAATCAAATGAAAGTCAAATACATTCTACAAAGCTAATTGAATCAAATGAAAGTCAAACAATTCAAACAAAGCTATTGAATCAAATGAAAGTCAAATACATTCTACAAAGCTAATTGAATCAAATGAAAGTGAAACACATTCAAACAAAGCTATTTTGAATCAAATGAAAGTCAAATACATTCTAGCCAAAGCTAATTGAATCAAAATGAAAGTCAAAATGACATTCAAACAAAGCTAATTTGAATCAAACTACAAAGCTATTTGAATCAAATGAAAATGAAATGCATTCTACAAAGCTATTTGAATCAAATAAAAGTCAAACACATTCAAACAAAGCTAATTGAATCAAATGAAAGTCAAGCACATTCATACAAAGCTATTTGAATCAAATGAAAGTCAAACACATTCAAACAAAGCTATTTGAATCAAATGAGAGTCAAATACATTAAAACAAACCTAATTAAATCAAATAAAAGTCTAATACATTCTACAAAGCTAATTGAATTAAATTAAAGTTAAACACATTCAAACAATGCTAATTAAATCAAATGAAAGTCAAACACATTCAAACAAAGATTTCGAATTAACCAATATGGTCAAAGTTCTAATGATTGTGATGCTCCAAGTAGTCAAGGTGAGGTCCAAGTTCAAAGCAATGCAAAGGAATTGTTTCTGTCCAAATCATTCCTTACTCCTTTGCACGGTTTTGGTCCGAAAGATTTTACAAGTGGTTACACTTCACTTAGTGTAATTAACCTTGTAGAAAGTATCTAGCAAGTGACGGTTTTCCAAGCTCCAAGTGCAACGGTTTTCCAAGCTCCAAGTGCAACGGTTACAAGCTGATTGAAGAGGAGTGATTCATGGCACTTGTTGGGCGTGAATTATGGAGTTTGTTGGCTGAACATTGCACCTCATTATTTGGGGGTTATGAAGAATAAAGAGGCGTGAATCAAGGCATTAAAATGGGGGTTACACAAGCTTGAAAATGGCTGTTTTGGGCGTGTGTTGAAGATGCTCTTTGGATGCTATTTTGGCTGGTCATCTTCCCTTGTTTCAAGCCTAGTCTTTAGTTCTTTTAATTAAGTTTAATCATGTTTGTAAAAGGGGTTAAGTGGGACGTGTAATCTCCACTCATTCCCTTAGTTAATTTCCTTTTGTCTATTTCATTTTGTTAATTAAAGTAGGCAAGTGAAAAGGTTGTATTGATGCTATAAATAGCATACTTTGAATGAATGAAAATCATCCAAGATTATTTGCCTAAAAAACGTGTGTTTTGTTAATTGAAGTGACTTGAGTTTAGCTCACTTTGTTTTCCAAATTTGAGTATCCGAATTTGAAGAGTGTTAGTTTTGGTGAGAGTTCCCAAAATTAGGGCTTATAGTTTATGATTTGGTGAGAGTTCCCTCATCTAAACTATCCCAAGCAAACGAGTGAGAGTTCCTCTTTGCTATATCCTTAGCTTAGGGTGAGAGTTCCCCTAACTAAACTGATTACTTGACAATTGAACTTTAAAACCCTTTGAATCTCTTAACTTATCATTTCTTGTAACAAGGTTTCTCATCTTGTTTACACATCATTTGGCGCGTCAGGTAGGGGAAAATTTTCTTAAATTTTCCAAAGGGGTCGAATACCTACATACCATGGGAGAGAATCAAGACTTGAGGACAGCTTTGGAAGCTCTTAATCGATCCATTGCTAGTCAGGAAAGGTTGGCCGAAACCAATGCCAATCTCCAAGGGAACCTTGCTGCTTTGATGGCAAGGCTCATGAACGAGCAAGATAGGAGAGATCAAGGTGAAGACCCTCCACCTAGGAGGGAGGATAGGAGTCTCAAAGTGGACGTTCCTTCTTTTGATGGGACACTTGATCCAGAGAAGTACTTGGAATGGGAGAAATCCTTGGAAAGGTACTTTGAATACAAGGACATTCATGAGGATGTTCAACGTTTTAAGATTGCCAAAGTCAAGTTGAAGGGCTATGGTGATAGTTGGTTGCAAGGAGAACAAAGAGGGCGTACCCTTAGGGGTAAGGCTCACATTTCCACTTGGGAAAAGCTGAAGAAAAGAATGAGAGATCGTTTCATTCCTCACAATTACAAGCAAAATCAGTATGTGAAATGGAGTACTCTCCAACAAAATGGTGATTCGGTGGAAGACTATATCAAAGAATTTGATAGGCTTGCCATTGTATGTGAAGTGACTGAAAATGAAGAGCTGAAGTTGGGGCGTTTTGTAACTGGGTTGGAACAAGAGTTACAAGACAAACTTGACGGTTACACTAACCTCACGTTTGTGGAAGCTTGCAAACTTGTGACAAAGTTTGATGCTAAAAGGAAAAGGAAGAAAACGCCTACTACTACTCCAGTGGTACGCAAACCACCCTTCAACTCAAAGGAGGGTTCTTCTTTTAGTAAGCCTAATGAGCCACCAAAGAGGAACACGAAAGACTTCAAGCTTAGTGACATTGTATGTTACAAGTGTGGAGGTAGAGGACATTATAAAAAAGATTGTCCTAATTCAAGAGCCTTAACCATGCAAGAGGTTAAACTCATAGCCACCCAAAGCATCAATTGGGAGGAATTTGAGTCTGAAGAAGAGAAGGAGGTGACCCCGTATGAAAAGGATGAGGAGGAGGACCAATGCTATCCTGAAATGGAGGACAAAACAAACTTGGTGGTTAGGAGAGCTTTGCAAGCTCGTGTGGAGGAACCTTTGGCACCACAAAGACAACACATTTTCATCACTAAATGTAAAGTTGGTGACGAGGTATGTGATCTAATTATTGATGGGGGCAGTGAGGCTAATACTGTGTCGAAAACCTTAGTATCTAAACTAGGTCTTTCCACCACAAATCATCCACATCCTTACAAATTGAGTTGGTTAGATTCTAATGCTAGCACTGGGGTTAGAAAGCAATGTATGGTGAGTTTTTCGATTGGTTCATATCATGATAGTCAATTGTGTGATGTTGTTTTAATGGATGCTTGTCATATTCTTCTTGGGAGACCGTGGCAATCTGATAAAAAATCTATCCATGATGGGTACCATAACACCTACACTATCACTCACCAAGGGAAACAAAAGAAATTGCACCCTTTACCACCCCCACGGTTTTCACAACCACAAAAGCCACAAATTTCTTTATTATCTTGTAAAGAGTTTGAGAGGGAGTTTGAGGGTGAGGAAGAGATATTCATGTTGTACTCTAAAGAAATCCATGAAAAATTTGTGAGTCAAAATCCTAAACTTGCCAAACTGATTAAAGAGTTTGAGGATGTTTTTCCGGATGAGTTACCTAAGGGATTACCACCCTTGAGAGGAATTGAGCATCAAATTGATCTCATTCCAGGCGCACCTCTACCAAATAAACCTGCCTATAGATGTAACCCTTTAGAAACTAAGGAGTTGCAAAGACAAATTGAAGAATTGATGGGTATGGGCTATGTGCGTGAGTCTATGAGTCCATGTGCGGTTCCTGCCTTGTTGGTTCCTAAAAAGGATGGTACTTGGCGTATGTGCATTGATAGTAGAGCTGTTAACAATATTACTATCAAGTACAGGTTCCCAATTCCAAGACTGGATGATATGTTGGACGAATTGAGTGGTTCAAATGTATTCTCAAAAGTTGATTTGAGAAGTGGTTACCATCAAATTCGTATGAGGGAAGGTGATGAATGGAAGACTGCATTCAAGACAAAGCATGGGTTGTATGAATGGCTTGTGATGCCGTTTGGATTGACCAATGCACCTAGCACGTTCATGAGATTAATGAACGAGGTGTTGAGGCCATTTCTTGGCAAGTTCGTGGTGGTGTACCTTGATGACATCCTTATTTACTCTAAAAATGAGGATGAACATTTAGATCATTTGTTTCAAGTTTTTTTTGTTTTAAGAACGCAAAAATTGTATGGAAAACTTGAAAAATGTGATTTTATGTTATATGAGGTCACTTTTCTTGGTTACATAGTTTCAGGTGATGGCGTGAAGGTGGATCCTTGCAAGGTTGAAGCAATTCAATCATGGCCTAGTCCAAAAACACTCACGGAGGTCCGTTCTTTCCATGGCCTAGCTTCTTTCTATAGAAGATTTATCAAGAATTTTAGCACACTCATGGCTCCTATAACTGAGTGTACTAAGAAGGGGACGTTTGAATGGACTACACAAGCTCAAAAGGCCTTTGAAGAAGTCAAGGAGAAAATGTGCAACACTCCTATTCTTGCACTCCCTGATTTTTCCAAGCCATTTGAAGTTGAGTGTGACGCAAGTGGGAAGGGGATTGGAGCAGTTTTGATTCAAGAAGGGCGTCCAATTGCTTATTTCAGTGAAAAGTTGAGTCAAGGCAAGTTGAACTATTCCACCTATGATAAAGAGTTCTATGCTATGGTACGAGCTCTAGATCATTGGTCACATTACTTGAGACCACAACCGTTCATATTACATTCGGACCATGAATCTCTAAGGTTCATCCATGGTCAAAAGAAGTTGAATTCAAGACATGCTAAATGGGTTGAATTCTTGCAAACCTTTAACTTTTCCTCTAAATACAAGAGTGGAAAGGCTAATGTTGTTGCGGATGCCTTATCTAGGAGACACAATTTGCTTGGAGTTGTCGAAGCAAAGGTTCTTGGGTTTGATTTGATCAAAGCATACTACAAGGAGGATGGAGATTTCATTGAAATAATACAGAAATGTGTCCATGGAGTATATGACTTATTTTCCTTACATGATGACTTTCTTTTTAAGGGAAATCGGTTATGCATTCCTAAGTGTCCAATTAGAAGCTTGTTGATTCATGAGGCTCATGGAGGAGGTCTAGCTGGTCACGTGGGGATTCAAAAAACAATGGAGCTTCTTCAAGCTCACTTTTATTGGCCGAAGATGTTAGCCACGGTTCATCATGTGGTTAGTCGTTGTTCTACTTGTCAAAGGGCCAAGATGGTGTTTCACAAAGGTCTCTACAAGCCTTTGCCAGTTCCGGAAAGACCTTGGGAGGATGTGAGCATGGATTTCATTGTGGCTTTACCTAGAACTCAAAGGGGTAAAGACTCAATCATGGTGGTTGTTGATCGGTTTTCAAAAATGGCTCATTTCATTCCTTGTCACAAAACCGAAGATGCTATGAAAGTGGCTAAGTTATACTTTGAAGAAGTGGTTCGTTTTCATGGGGTGCCACGCACCATTGTGTCCGATCGTGATACAAAATTTCTTAGTCATTTTTGGAAATCAATATGGCGTCTAATGGGAACAAAGTTGCTGTTTTCTACTTCACACCATCCACAAACCGATGGGCAAACTGAAGTGGTGAATAGAATTCTGGGTTCGTTGCTTAGGACCTTGGTTAGTAAGAGTGCTAAGGATTGGGATGTCAAGCTAGCTCATGCCGAGTTTGCTTACAATCGGACTCCTAGTGCTACTACAAAGTACTCTCCTTTTGAAGTAGTCTATGGTGTCAATCCTTATGTTCCTATTGATCTCATAGCTTTGCCACAAGACAAGTTCGTTCATGGTGGAGCTAAGGAACAAGCCGAGTTCATGTTGAAGGTCCACAAGGAAGTTAGGAAGAACATTGAGAAAGCAAATGAAGTCTACAAGAAACAAGCCAACAAGAGGGTGAAAAACGTGAAGCAATTTGAAGTTGGTGACTTAGTGTGGATTTACATGAGGAAAGAGAGGTTTCCTAGCAAAAGAAAGAACAAGCTTATGCCAAGAGCCGAAGGTCCATTTGAAATCGTGGAAAAGATCAATGACAATGCATACAAGGTTGATTTGGGGGGCCAATTTGGTGTCTCAAGCACATTCAACGTTGGGGACCTTGCTCCATACCTTGATGATGACGAATTGAGGGCAATTCCTTTTGAAGAAGAGGAGGATGACCAATATGGTCAAAGTTCTAATGATTGTGATGCTCCAAGTAGTCAAGGTGAGGTCCAAGTTCAAAGCAATGCAAAGGAATTGTTTCTGTCCAAATCATTCCTTACTCCTTTGCACGGTTTTGGTCCGAAAGATTTTACAAGTGGTTACACTTCACTTAGTGTAATTAACCTTGTAGAAAGTATCTAGCAAGTGACGGTTTTCCAAGCTCCAAGTGCAACGGTTTTCCAAGCTCCAAGTGCAACGGTTACAAGCTGATTGAAGAGGAGTGATTCATGGCACTTGTTGGGCGTGAATTATGGAGTTTGTTGGCTGAACATTGCACCTCATTATTTGGGGGTTATGAAGAATAAAGAGGCGTGAATCAAGGCATTAAAATGGGGGTTACACAAGCTTGAAAATGGCTGTTTTGGGCGTGTGTTGAAGATGCTCTTTGGATGCTATTTTGGCTGGTCATCTTCCCTTGTTTCAAGCCTAGTCTTTAGTTCTTTTAATTAAGTTTAATCATGTTTGTAAAAGGGGTTAAGTGGGACGTGTAATCTCCACTCATTCCCTTAGTTAATTTCCTTTTGTCTATTTCATTTTGTTAATTAAAGTAGGCAAGTGAAAAGGTTGTATTGATGCTATAAATAGCATACTTTGAATGAATGAAAATCATCCAAGATTATTTGCCTAAAAAACGTGTGTTTTGTTAATTGAAGTGACTTGAGTTTAGCTCACTTTGTTTTCCAAATTTGAGTATCCGAATTTGAAGAGTGTTAGTTTTGGTGAGAGTTCCCAAAATTAGGGCTTATAGTTTATGATTTGGTGAGAGTTCCCTCATCTAAACTATCCCAAGCAAACGAGTGAGAGTTCCTCTTTGCTATATCCTTAGCTTAGGGTGAGAGTTCCCCTAACTAAACTGATTACTTGACAATTGAACTTTAAAACCCTTTGAATCTCTTAACTTATCATTTCTTGTAACAAGGTTTCTCATCTTGTTTACACATCAGTTAAACACATTCAAACAATGCTAATTAAATCAAATGAAAGTCAAACACATTCAAACAAAGATTTCGAATTAAATGAAAGTCAAATACATTCTACAAAGCTAATTGAATCAAATGAAAGTCAAACACATTCAAATAAAGCTATTTGAATCAAATGAAAGTCAAACGCATTCAAACAAAGTTATTTAAATCAAATGAAAGTGAAATGCATTCTACAAAGATAATTGAATCAAATGAAAGTTAAACTCCTTCAAACAAAGCTATTTGAATCAAATAAGAGTCAAATACATTCTACAAAGCTAATTGAATCAAATGAAAGTCAAACACATTCAAACAAAGCTAATTGAATCAAATGAAAGTCAAATTCATTCAACAAAGAAAATTGAATTAAATGAAATTCAAACACATTCAAACAAAGCTATTTGAATCAAATGACAGTAAAATACATTCTACAAAGCAAATTGAATCAAATAAAAGTCAAACACATTCAAACAAAGCTATTTTAATTAAATGAATGTCAAATACATTCTACAAAGCTAATTGAATCAAATGAAAGTCAAACACATTCAAACAAAGCGATTTGAAGAAAATGAAAGGCAAATACATTCTACAAAGCAAATTGAAACAAATGAAAGTCAAACACAGTCAAACAAAGTTATTTGACTCAAATGAAAGTCAAATACATTCTACAAAGCTAATTGAATCAAATGAAAGTCAAATACATTCTACAAAGCTAATTGAATCAAATGAAAGTCAAACACATTCAAACAAAGCTATTTGAATCAAATGAAAGTCAAATACGTTCTACAAAGCTAATTGTATCAAATGAAAGTCAAACGCAATCAAATAAAGCTATTTGAGTCAAATTAAAGTCAAACACATTCAAACAAAGTTATTTGATTCAAATGAAAGTCAAATACATTCAACAAAGCTAATTGAATCAAATGAAAGTTAAACGCATTCAAACAAAGCTATTTGAATCAAATGAGAGTCAAATACATTCTACAAAGCTAATTGAATCAAGTGAAAGTCAAACACATTCAAACAAAGCTAATTAAATCAAATGAAAGTCAAGCACATTCAAACAAAGCTATTTTAATCAAATAAAAGTCAAATACATTCTACCAATGCTATTTGAATCAAATGAGAGTCAAATACATTAAAACAAAGCTAATTAAATCAAGTAAAAGTCTAATACATTCTACGAAGCTAATTGAATTAAATTAAAGTCAAACACATTCAAACAAAGCTAATTGAATCAAATGAAAGTCAAACACATTCAAACAAAGATTTAGAATCAAATGAAAGTCAAATACATTCTACAAAGCTAATTGAATCAAATGAAAGTCAAACACATTCAAAAAAAGCTATTTCAATCAAATGAAAGTCAATGACATTCTACAAAGCTAATTGAATCAAAGGAAAGTCAAACACATTCAAACAAAGCTATTTGAATCAAAGGAGAGTCAAATAAATTCAAACAAAGCTAATTAAATAAAAAAAAAAGTAAAATACATTCTACAAAGCTAATTGAATCAAATGAAAGTCAAACACATTCAAACAAAGCCTTTTAAATCAAATGAAACTCAAACACATTCAAAAAAAGCTTTTTAATTTAAATGAAAGTCAAACACATTCAAACAAAGCTATATAAATCAAATGAAATTGAAATGCATTCTACAAAGCAAATTGATCTAAATGAAATTCAAACACATTCAAACAAAGCTATTTTAATCAAATGACAGTCAAACATATTCTACAAAGGTAATTGAATCAATTGAAAATCAAACACATTCAAACAAAGCTATTTGAATAAAATGAAAGTCAAATACATTCTACAAAGCTAATTGAATCGAATGAAAGTCAAACACATTCAAACAAAGCTAATTGAATCAAATGAAAGTCAAACACATTCAAACAAAGCTATTTTAATAAAATGAAAGTCAAATACATTCTACAAAGCTAATTGAAACAAATGAAAGTCAAACACATTCAAACAAAGCTATTTGAATCAAATGAAAGTCAAATACATTCTACTAAGCTAATTGAATCAAATGAAAGTGAAACACATTCAAACAAAGCTATTTGAATCAAATGAAAGTCAAATACATTCAACAAAGCTAATTGAATCAAATGAAAGTCAAACACATTCAAATAAAGCTATTTGAATCAAATGAAAGTCAAATACATTCTACAAAGCTAATTGAATCAAATGAAAGTCAAACACATTCAAACAAAGTTATTTGATTCAAATGAAAGTCAAATACATTCAACAAAGCTAATTGAATCAAATGAAAGTTAAACGCATTCAAACAAAGCTATTTGAATCAAATGAGAGTCAAATACATTCTACAAAGCTAATTGAATCAAATGAAAGTCAAACACATTCAAACAAAGCTAATTAAATCAAATGAAAGTCAAGCACATTCAAACAAAGCTATTTTAATCAAATAAAAGTCAAATACATTCTACCAATGCTATTTGAATCAAATGAGAGTCAAATACATTAAAACAAAGCTAATTAAATCAAGTAAAAGTCTAATACATTCTACGAAGCTAATTGAATTAAATTAAAGTCAAACACATTCAAACAAAGCTAATTGAATCAAATGAAAGTCAAACACATTCAAACAAAGATTTAGAATAAAATGATAGTCAAATACATTCTACAAAGCTAATTGAATCAAATGAAAGTCAAACACATTCAAAAAAAGCTATTTCAATCAAATGAAAGTCAATGACATTCTACAAAGCTAATTGAATCAAAGGAAAGTCAAACACATTCAAACAAAGCTATTTGAATCAAAGGAGAGTCAAATAAATTCAAACAAAGCTAATTAAATAAAAAAAAAGTAAAATATATTCTACAAAGCTAATTGAATCAAATGAAAGTCAAACACATTCAAACAAAGCCTTTTAAATCAAATGAAAGTCAAACACATTCAAAAAAAGCTTTTTAATTTAAATGAAAGTCAAACACATTCAAACAAAGCTATATAAATCAAATGAAATTGAAATGCATTCTACAAAGCAAATTGATCTAAATGAAATTCAAACACATTCAAACAAAGCTATTTTAATCAAATGACAGTCAAACACATTCTACAAAGGTAATTGAATCAATTGAAAATCAAACACATTCAAACAAAGCTATTTGAATAAAATGAAAGTCAAATACATTCTACAAAGCTAATTGAATCGAATGAAAGTCAAACACATTCAAACAAAGCTAATTGAATCAAATGAAAGTCAAACACATTCAAACAAAGCTATTTTAATAAAATGAATGTCAAATACATTCTACAAAGCTAATTGAAACAAATGAAAGTCAAACACATTCAAACAAAGCTATTTGAATCAAATGAAAGTCAAATACATTCTACTAAGCTAATTGAATCAAATGAAAGTGAAACACATTCAAACAAAGCTATTTGAATCAAATGAAAGTCAAATACATTCAACAAAGCTAATTGAATCAAATGAAAGTCAAACACATTCAAATAAAGCTATTTGAATCAAATGAAAGTCAAATACATTCTACAAAGCTAATTGAATCAAATGAAAGTCAAACACATTCAAACAAAGCTAATTAAATCAAATAAAAGTTAAATACATTCTACAAAGCTAATTGAATCATATAAAAAAATTAAATACATTCAAACAAAGCTAATTGAATCAAATGGAAGTCAAATACATTCTAGAAAGCTAATTGAATTAAATTAAAGTCAAACACATTCAAAACAAGCTAATTGAATTTAAAGAAAGTCAAACACATTCAAATAAAGCTTTCGAATCAAGTGAAAGTCAAATACATACTACAAAGCTAATTGAAACAAATGAAAGTCAAACACATTCAAACAAAGCTATTTGAATCAAATGAAAGTCAAATACATTCTACTAAGCTAATTGAATCAAACGAAAGTCAATCACATTCAAACAAAGCTATTTGAATCAAATGAGAGTCAAATACATTAAAACAAAGCTAATTAAATCAAATAAAAGTCTAATACATTCTACAAAGCTAATTGAATTAAATTAAAGTCACACACATTCAAACAAAGCTAATTGAATCAAACGAAAGTCAAACACATTCAAACAAAGATTTCGAATCAAATGAAAGTCAAATACATTCTACAAAGCTAATTGAATCAAATGAAAGTCAAACACATTCAAATAAAGCTATTTCAATCAAATGAAAGTCAAATACATTCTACAAAGCTAATTGAATCAAATGAATGTCAAACACATTCAAACAAAGCTATTTGAATCAAATGAGAGTCAAATAAATTTAAACAAAGCTAATTAAATCAAATAAAAGTAAAATACATTCTACAAAGCTAATTGAATCAAATGAAAGTCAAACACATTCAAACAAAGCTAATTGAATCAAATGAAAGTCAAATACATTCTACAAAGTTAATTGAATCAAATGAAAGTCAAAGACATTCAAACAAAGCTATTTGAATCAAATGAAAGTCAAACACATTCAAACAAAGCTATTTGAATCAAATGAGAGTCAAATACATTAAAACAAAGCTAATTAAATCAAATAAAAGTCTAATACATTCTACAAAGCTAATTGAATTAAATTAAAGTCAAACACATTCAAACAAAGCTAATTGAATCAAATGAAAGTCAAAGACATTCAAACAAAGATTTCAAATCAAATGAAAGTCAAATACATTCTACAAAGATCATTGAATCAAATGAAAGTCAAACACATTCAAACATAGCTAATTGAATCAAATGAGAGTCAAATACATTCAACAAAGCTATTTGAATCAAATGAGAGTCAAATAAATTTAAACAAAGCTAATTAAATCAAGTAAAAGTATAATACATTCTACGAAGCTAATTAAATTAAATTAAAGTCAAACACATTCAAACAAAGCTAATTGAATCAAATGAAAGTCAAACACATTCAAACAAAGATTTAGAATCAAATGAAAGTCAAATACATTCTACAAAGCTAATTGAATCAAATGAAAGTCAAACACATTCAAATAAAGCTATTTCAATCAAATGAAAGTCAATGACATTCTACAAAGCTAATTGAATCAAAGGAAAGTCAAACACATTCAAACAAAGCTATTTGAATCAAAGGAGAGTCAAATAAATTCAAACAAAGCTAATTAAATAAAAAAAAAGTAAAATACATTCTACAAAGCTAATTGAATCAAATGAAAGTCAAACACATTCAAACAAAGCCTTTTAAATCAAATGAAAGTCAAACACATTCAAAAAAAGCTTTTTAATTTAAATGAAAGTCAAACACATTCAAACAAAGCTATATAAATCAAATGAAATTGAAATGCATTCTACAAAGCAAATTGATCTAAATGAAATTCAAACACATTCAAACAAAGCTATTTTAATCAAATGACAGTCAAACACATTCTACAAAGGTAATTGAATCAATTGAAAATCAAACACATTCAAACAAAGCTATTTGAATAAAATGAAAGTCAAATACATTCTACAAAGCTAATTGAATCGAATGAAAGTCAAACACATTCAAACAAAGCTAATTGAATCAAATGAAAGTCAAACACATTCAAACAAAGCTATTTTAATAAAATGAATGTCAAATACATTCTACAAAGCTAATTGAAACAAATGAAAGTCAAACACATTCAAACAAAGCTATTTGAATCAAATGAAAGTCAAATACATTCTACTAAGCTAATTGAATCAAATGAAAGTGAAACACATTCAAACAAAGCTATTTGAATCAAATGAAAGTCAAATACATTCAACAAAGCTAATTGAATCAAATGAAAGTCAAACACATTCAAATAAAGCTATTTGAATCAAATGAAAGTCAAATACATTCTACAAAGCTAATTGAATCAAATGAAAGTCAAACACATTCAAACAAAGCTAATTAAATCAAATAAAAGTTAAATACATTCTACAAAGCTAATTGAATCATATAAAAATCAAATACATTCAAACAAAGCTAATTGAATCAAATGGAAGTCAAATACATTCAAATAAAGCTATTTCAATCAAATGAAAGTCAATTACATTCTACAAAGCTAATTGAATCAAATGAAAGTCAAACACATTCAAACAAAGCTATTTGAATCAAAGGAGAGTCAAATAAATTCAAACAAAGCTAATTAAATAAAAAAAAGTAAAATACATTCTACAAAGCTAATTGAATCAAATGAAAGTCAAACACATTCAAACAAAGCCTTTTAAATCAAATGAAAGTCAAACACATTCAAAAAAAGCTTTTTAATTTAAATGAAAGTCAAACACATTTAAACAAAGATATATAAATCAAATGAAAGTGAAATGCATTCTACAAAGCAAATTGATCTAAATGAAATTCAAACACATTCAAACAAAGCTATTTGAATCAAATGACAGTCAAACACATTCTACAAAGGTAATTGAATCAATTGAAAGTCAAACACATTCAAACAAAGCTATTTGAATCAAATGAAAGTCAAATACATTCTACAAAGCTAATTGAATCGAATGAAAGTCAAACACATTCAAACAAAGCTAATTGAATCAAATGAAAGTCAAACACATTCAAACAAAGCTATTTTAATAAAATGAATGTCAAATACATTCTACAAAGCTAATTGAAACAAATGAAAGTCAAACACATTCAAACAAAGCTATTTGAATCAAATGAAAGTCAAATACATTCTACTAAGCTAATTGAATCAAATGAAAGTGAAACACATTCAAACAAAGCTATTTGAATCAAATGAAAGTCAAATACATTCAACAAAGCTAATTGAATCAAATGAAAGTCAAACACATTCAAATAAAGCTATTTGAATCAAATGAAAGTCAAATACATTCTACAAAGCTAATTGAATCAAATGAAAGTCAAACACATTCAAACAAAGCTAATTAAATCAAATAAAAGTTAAATACATTCTACAAAGCTAATTGAATCATATAAAAAAATTAAATACATTCAAACAAAGCTAATTGAATCAAATGGAAGTCAAATACATTCTAGAAAGCTAATTGAATTAAATTAAAGTCAAACACATTCAAAACAAGCTAATTGAATTTAAAGAAAGTCAAACACATTCAAATAAAGCTTTCGAATCAAGTGAAAGTCAAATACATACTACAAAGCTAATTGAAACAAATGAAAGTCAAACACATTCAAACAAAGCTATTTGAATCAAATGAAAGTCAAATACATTCTACTAAGCTAATTGAATCAAACGAAAGTCAATCACATTCAAACAAAGCTATTTGAATCAAATGAGAGTCAAATACATTAAAACAAAGCTAATTAAATCAAATAAAAGTCTAATACATTCTACAAAGCTAATTGAATTAAATTAAAGTCACACACATTCAAACAAAGCTAATTGAATCAAATGAAAGTCAAACACATTCAAACAAAGATTTCGAATCAAATGAAAGTCAAATACATTCTACAAAGCTAATTGAATCAAATGAAAGTCAAACACATTCAAATAAAGCTATTTCAATCAAATGAAAGTCAAATACATTCTACAAAGCTAATTGAATCAAATGAATGTCAAACACATTCAAACAAAGCTATTTGAATCAAATGAGAGTCAAATAAATTTAAACAAAGCTAATTAAATCAAATAAAAGTAAAATACATTCTACAAAGCTAATTGAATCAAATGAAAGTCAAACACATTCAAACAAAGCTAATTGAATCAAATGAAAGTCAAATACATTCTACAAAGTTAATTGAATCAAATGAAAGTCAAAGACATTCAAACAAAGCTATTTGAATCAAATGAAAGTCAAACGTATTCAAACAAAGCTATTTGAATCAAATGAGAGTCAAATACATTAAAACAAAGCTAATTAAATCAAATAAAAGTCTAATACATTCTACAAAGCTAATTGAATTAAATTAAAGTCAAACACATTCAAACAAAGCTAATTGAATCAAATGAAAGTCAAAGACATTCAAACAAAGATTTCAAATCAAATGAAAGTCAAATACATTCTACAAAGATCATTGAATCAAATGAAAGTCAAACACATTCAAACATAGCTAATTGAATCAAATGAGAGTCAAATACATTCAACAAAGCTATTTGAATCAAATGAGAGTCAAATAAATTTAAACAAAGCTAATTAAATCAAGTAAAAGTATAATACATTCTACGAAGCTAATTAAATTAAATTAAAGTCAAACACATTCAAACAAAGCTAATTGAATCAAATGAAAGTCAAACACATTCAAACAAAGATTTAGAATCAAATGAAAGTCAAATACATTCTACAAAGCTAATTGAATCAAATGAAAGTCAAACACATTCAAATAAAGCTATTTCAATCAAATGAAAGTCAATGACATTCTACAAATGATGTGGATTTAAACCCCTTAACTTAATAAAGAATCTAAAATCACACAAGTAACACAAGCCCTTCGAATTTCCTAAGAAAATCGAACAACTTAAGAATAACGAACCGGATATGACTTTGAAAACGACCACTCCTGGAACGAATTCAACGCCTCTCAAATTACCTAGACCACTCCTGGAACTAAGTACTTTGATGAACAAAACTTAGACTACTCCTAGAACTAAGAATTGAACGTTCTAATTATCAAAACAACTCCTTGAATTGAAAACTAGCAAAAGAATTTGTAAGCAATTAAGCAAAACAAACAATAAACTTGTATTGAATTTTCTGGTTTTGGTTGTGTATACAAAGCCACGAAAAATCCCTTATTTATAGACTAAAACTAACTATTCCTAAGTCTATTCGAACTAGGAAAAAACCCTAGCCTTGATCCCCAAGTATCCTAGATAGAATAGGAGAACCAATTCTAATGGAACTAGGAAACTAGTAATAAGACTAGTTCTAATTAACCTAAAACTTCTTAAAACAATTCCTAATTGACTTAGAAATTATTTTAAAATAAAATAACAGAAATTAAGAAGATTCCTAATTGCTTAAACCAAGAAAAACCCTTTCAAGTGAAAGGTAAAAACTTGCAAGCAAAAACTCTAGAAAAAACTAAGTTAGGAAAATCTTTCTTTTCGTACTGCCGCCGAACCACCACCTCACGCGCCGCCATCATCGACACGCGCCCCACCGCCGTGTAGCTGGACTCAGGCCGGAGCTAGGGAGCCGGCGCGTGGCACCCAGATCGGCGCGTCGCCGCCGCTGCCGTCGTCGGAACCCAACTGGTCCTTGACTTCTTCTTCAATGGCTGCGCATGTTAACCATTCTTGATTCTTTACTCCAAGCTCAAACCCTATTGGCCTTAAAACCAATATGATTGGCTCTTCAAAAGAATTTCCCTCTTGATCCACATCAACAAAGCTAATTGAATCAAAGGAAAGTCAAACACATTCAAACAAAGCTATTTGAATCAAAGGAGAGTCAAATAAATTCAAACAAAGCTAATTAAATAAAAAAAAAGTAAAATACATTCTACAAAGCTAATTGAATCAAATGAAAGTCAAACACATTCAAACAAAGCCTTTTAAATCAAATGAAAGTCAAACACATTCAAAAAAAGCTTTTTAATTTAAATGAAAGTCAAACACATTCAAACAAAGCTATATAAATCAAATGAAATTGAAATGCATTCTACAAAGCAAATTGATCTAAATGAAATTCAAACACATTCAAACAAAGCTATTTTAATCAAATGACAGTCAAACACATTCTACAAAGGTAATTGAATCAATTGAAAATCAAACACATTCAAACAAAGCTATTTGAATAAAATGAAAGTCAAATACATTCTACAAAGCTAATTGAATCGAATGAAAGTCAAACACATTCAAACAAAGCTAATTGAATCAAATGAAAGTCAAACACATTCAAACAAAGCTATTTTAATAAAATGAATGTCAAATACATTCTACAAAGCTAATTGAAACAAATGAAAGTCAAACACATTCAAACAAAGCTATTTGAATCAAATGAAAGTCAAATACATTCTACTAAGCTAATTGAATCAAATGAAAGTGAAACACATTCAAACAAAGCTATTTGAATCAAATGAAAGTCAAATACATTCAACAAAGCTAATTGAATCAAATGAAAGTCAAACACATTCAAATAAAGCTATTTGAATCAAATGAAAGTCAAATACATTCTACAAAGCTAATTGAATCAAATGAAAGTCAAACACATTCAAACAAAGCTAATTAAATCAAATAAAAGTTAAATACATTCTACAAAGCTAATTGAATCATATAAAAATCAAATACATTCAAACAAAGCTAATTGAATCAAATGGAAGTCAAATACATTCAAATAAAGCTATTTCAATCAAATGAAAGTCAATTACATTCTACAAAGCTAATTGAATCAAATGAAAGTCAAACACATTCAAACAAAGCTATTTGAATCAAAGGAGAGTCAAATAAATTCAAACAAAGCTAATTAAATAAAAAAAAAGTAAAATACATTCTACAAAGCTAATTGAATCAAATGAAAGTCAAACACATTCAAACAAAGCCTTTTAAATCAAATGAAAGTCAAACACATTCAAAAAAAGCTTTTTAATTTAAATGAAAGTCAAACACATTTAAACAAAGATATATAAATCAAATGAAAGTGAAATGCATTCTACAAAGCAAATTGATCTAAATGAAATTCAAACACATTCAAACAAAGCTATTTGAATCAAATGACAGTCAAACACATTCTACAAAGGTAATTGAATCAATTGAAAGTCAAACACATTCAAACAAAGCTATTTGAATCAAATGAAAGTCAAATACATTCTACAAAGCTAATTGAATCGAATGAAAGTCAAACACATTCAAACAAAGCTAATTGAATCAAATGAAAGTCAAACACATTCAATCAAAGCTATTTTAATAAAATGAATGTCAAATACATTCAAACAAAGCTAATTGAATCAAATGAAAGTCAAAACACATTCAAACAAATCTATTTAAATTAAATGAATGTCAAATACATTCTACAAAGCTAATTGAATCAAATGAAAGTCAAACACATTCAAACAAAGCTATTTGAATCAAAGGAGAGTCAAATAAATTCAAACAAAGCTAATTAAATCAAAAAAAAAGTAAAAATACATTCTACAAAGCTAATTGAATCAAATGAAAGTCAAACACATTCAAACAAAGCATTTTAAATCAAATGAAAGTCAAACACATTCAAAAAAAGCTTTTTAATTTAAATGAAAGTCAAACACATTTAAACAAAGATATATAAATCAAATGAAAGTGAAATGCATTCTACAAAGCAAATTGAAATAAATGAAATTCAAACACATTCAAACAAAGCTATTTGAATCAAATGACAGTCAAATACATTCTACAAAGCTAATTGTATCAAATGAAAGTCAATCACATTCAAACAAAGCTATTTGAATCAAATGAAAGAGAAATGCATTCTACAAAGCTAATTGAATCAAATGAAAGTGAAATACATTCAAACAAAACTAATTGAATCAAATGAAAAGTCAAACACATTCAAATAAAGCTATTTGAATCAAATGAAAGTCAAATACTGATGTGGATCAAGAGGGAAATTCTTTTGAAGAGCCAATCATATTGGTTTTAAGGCCAATAGGGTTCGAGCTTGGAGTAAAGAATCAAGAATGGCTAACATGCGCAGCCATTGAAGAAGAAGTCAAGGTCCAGTTGGGTTCCGACGACGGCAGCGGCGGCGACGCGCCGATCTGGGTGCCACGCGCCGGCTCCCTAGCTCCGGCCTGAGTCCAGCTACACGGCGGTGGGGCGCGTGTCGATGATGGCGGCGCGTGAGACGGTGGTTCGGCGGCAGTACGAAAAGAAAGATTTTCTATACTTAGTTTTTTCTAGAGTTTTTGCTTGCAAGTTTTTACCTTTCACTTGAAAGGGTTTTTCTTGGTTTAAGCAATTAGGAATCTTCTTAATTTCTGTTATTTTAGTTTAAAATAATTTCTAAGTCAATTAGGAATTGTAATTTGATGTGGATTCTAACCCCTTGTTTAGTCAAGATTTTAGAAAATCCACAATCTTGAAGTAACGATCCAATCTTGAAGGATTTCTTTAAGATTGAATAAAAACGAACCGATATTTCTCCTCACAAGATCACTCCTGAAACTTATGATTCGAATCCCCAAATTAATTAACCCACTCCTGGACGCTAATTATTTTGAGATTAAACTCTTAGCCTACTCCTAGACACTAAGTGTTTAATGTTCTAATCTTCAAACCAACTCCTTGAATTGAAAACTAGCAAAAGAATTTGTAAGCAATTAAGCAAAACAAACAATAAACTTGTATTAAATTTTCTGGTTTTGATCTGTTCTTCAAAGCCACGAAAATAAGCTTTTAAAAGCCTCAAAAGAGGTCTCCTAGTCCTCCTAGAAGTAGAAGATCTAACCTAGATAGGATTCTAATAATCCTACATAAGATAGAATTTCAAATCCTATCAAAGATAAGATTGCTAGGTAGTTTATTCCTAATCAAACTCTAACTAACTAAAAACTTTCCTAATCACCTTATGAAGTTTATAGCAACTAAATAACAGAAAAATAAACTTATCCTAATTGCTTAAACCAAGAAAAACCCTTTCAAGTGAAAGGTAAAAACTTGCAAGCAAAACTCTAGAAAAAACTAAGTAAAGAAAATCTTTCTTTTTGTACTGCCGCCGAACTACCACCTCACGCGCCTCCATCCTCGACACGCGCCCCACCACCGTGTAGCTGGACTCAGGCCGGAGCTAGGAAGCCGGCGCGTGGCACCCAGATCGGCGCGTCGCCACCGCTGTTGTCGTCGGAACCCAACTGGTCCTTGACTTCTTCTTCAATGGCTGCGCATGTTAACCATTCTTGATTCTTTTGCTCCAAGCTCGAACCCTAATGGCCTTAAAACCAATATGATTGGCTCTTCAAAAGAATTTCCTCTTGATCCACATCATTCTCCCCCTCTTCAAAAGAATTTGTCCTCAAATTCGCATCATCCATGTAAGGAGAACAATTCCATGAAACCATCCAAATTCGACGAATACAAGCCAAAAGAACTATTACCTCAACGCTAGCAATTTTAAGCAATGTAACAACATCACCACGAGCAAGGCAATATTTTAGAAACAACCAATTCTCAATTTGGTCCTTGGTCTTCGAAGTTGACCATAAGAACACTTTAGGCTTCATGATATTTTTCTCATGTATGACTAACAATTTCTTCTCTTTATGCATGCCTAATGAATCCACCACTTCTAAAGAAACCATTAAATTATTATCTTGATTCACGAATGGCTCCTCAATAGTATCAAAAACCTTTTCCGACACCACCATTGGTAGATCATTATGAATAATCTGATCTTGAAACAACGTCACACACAATTGGAACATCAATTGTTTCACTCACCTTTTCTTCGAGCTCTTTAGCACCTACATGTTCCTCTTCCTTATCCTTTTGACAATCTTCCTCCATCTCTTTAAACTTTAACGCGGCATGGAATAATAGTTAAAGGAATAAGTTTGAACCTCTTGTTTCCCACCTTGACCGAATATGTGTTGGCCACACCATCATGTTTAACATGTCGATCAAATTGCCATGGTCTTCCTAAAAGAACGTGACAAGCACTCATAGGAATCACATCGCACCATAATTCTTCCTTGTAATTGCCAATGGAGAAATTCACCAAAGCTTGTTGTTCTACATGAAAACCCATAGAATTATCTAGCCAACCCAACTTATATGGTTTTTCATGATCTCTTGTAGGAAGTTGGAGTTTAGTAACCATCTCTGTAGACGCTACATTGGTACACGAACCACTATCAATGATCACCCTACAAGTTCTATCAACAACTTTGCATCGAGTATGAAACAAACTATCTTGTTGACCTTGAAAAATAATTTCTTCATGTAAATTCAGTCGCTCCATAAGCATATGTTTGTTACCAAAGCCAAAATCTACGTTATCATCTTCATGTTTTTTTCTTCTTTTTATGACCTTGAAGTAACTTTGCAAATTCATCCATAGATTTTCGGATCCCTTCCTCCATAATTATGTGAAAAAAACAGAAATAAAAGAACCCTTATCCACACAGGTATATCCCACAAAAATCGCAACACAACTTGGAACAAAATCGCACACAACGAGCAATAAGTATTAAATCGGACCAAAACTGACACAGTTGCGGAAAACAGTCCAGTTTAATAGCACACGAACTCGAAAAATTCCGAAATTTTCACAGGCAGAAAGTAGACAAAATTTCACCCCAAAATCAAAAAAAGAATCACCTGAAAAGACTTTGTAACGAAGGAGAACGAGCCTTCTGAAGTTGACAGAAAAACTGGTTATCCGAGAACAAGTGCGATTTGATGAACGAATTGTTTGAACGATCAAAAACCCCTGAAATCTGATACCAATTTGATGTGGTATCACACAAGCTCTGATACCAATTTGATGTGGATTCTAACCCCTTGTTTAGTCAAGATTTTAGAAAATCCACAATCTTGAAGTAACGATCCAATCTTGAAGGATTTCTTTAAGATTGAATAAAAACGAACCGATATTTCTCCTCACAAGATCACTCCTGAAACTTATGATTCGAATCCCCAAATTAATTAACCCACTCCTGGACGCTAATTATTTTGAGATTAAACTCTTAGCCTACTCCTAGACACTAAGTGTTTAATGTTCTAATCTTCAACCAACTCCTTGAATTGAAAACTAGCAAAAAGAATTTGTAAGCAATTAAGCAAAACAAACAATAAACTTGTATTAAATTTTCTGGTTTTGATCTGTTCTTCAAAGCCACGAAAATAAGCTTTTAAAAGCCTCAAAAGAGGTCTCCTAGTCCTCCTAGAAGTAGAAGATCTAACCTAGATAGGATTCTAATAATCCTACATAAGATAGAATTTCAATCCTATCAAAGATAAGATTGCTAGGTAGTTTATTCCTAATCAAACTCTAACTAACTAAAAACTTTCCTAATCACCTTATGAAGTTTATAGCAACTAAATGACAGAAAAATAAACTTATCCTAATTGCTTAAACCAAGAAAAACCCTTTCAAGTGAAAGGTAAAAACTTGCAAGCAAAACTCTAGAAAAAACTAAGTAAAGAAAATCTTTCTTTTGTACTGCCGCCGAACTACCACCTCACGCGCCTCCATCCTCGACACGCGCCCCACCACCGTGTAGCTGGACTCAGGCCGGAGCTAGGAAGCCGGCGCGTGGCACCCAGATCGGCGCGTCGCCACCGCTGTTGTCGTCGGAACCCAACTGGTCCTTGACTTCTTCTTCAATGGCTGCGCATGTTAACCATTCTTGATTCTTTGCTCCAAGCTCGAACCCTAATGGCCTTAAAACCAATATGATTGGCTCTTCAAAAGAATTTCCCTCTTGATCCACATCATTCAAACAAAGCTAATTGAATCAAATGAAAGTGAAACACATTCAAACAAAGCTATTTGAATCAAATGACAGTCAAATACATTCTACAAAGCTAATTGTATCAAATGAAAGTCAAAACACATTCAAAACAAAGCTATTTGAATCAAATGAAAGTCAAATACATTTTACAAAGCAAATTGAAACAAATGAAAGTCAAACATAGTCAAACAAAGTTATTTGACTCAAATGAAAGTCAAAATACATTCTACAAAGCTAATTGAATCAAATGAAAGTCAAACACATTCAAACAAAGCTATTTGAATCAAATGAAAGTTAAATACGTTCTACAAAGCTAATTGTATCATATGAAAGTCAAACGCAATCAAATAAAGCTATTTGAGTTAAATGAAAGTCAAACACATTCAAACAAAGCTATTTGAATCAAATGAGAGTCAAATACATTCAAACAAAGCTAATTAAATCAAATAAAAGTCTAATACATTCTACAAAGCTAATTGAATTAAATTAAAGTCAAACACATTCAAACAAAGCTAATTGAATCAAATGAAAGTCAAAACACATTCAAACAAAGATTTCGAATCAAATGAAAGTCAAATACATTCTACAAAGCTAATTGAATCAAATGAAAGTCAAACACATTCAAATAAAGCTATTTCAATCAAATGAAAGTCAAATACATTCTACAAAGCTAATTGAATCAAATTAAAGTCAAACACATTCAAACAAAAGCTAATTGAATCAAATGAAAGTCAACCACATTCAAACAAAGATTTCGAATCAAATGAAAGTCAAATACATTCTACAAAGCTCATTGAATCAAATAAAAGTCAAACACATTCAAACAAAGCTAATTGAATCAAATGAGAGTCAAATACATTCAACAAAGCTATTTGAATCAAATGAGAGTCAAATAAATTTAAACAAAGCTAATTAAATAAAATAAAAGTTAAATACATTATACAAAGCTAATTGAATCAAATGAAAGTCAAACACATTCAAACAAAGCCTTTTAAATCAAATGAAAGTCAAACA
>NW_018743244.1:0-26743 GCF_001683475.1 Chenopodium quinoa
AAAAGTTCGGTCGAACTTTTTGGATTTTCCAGAAACTGCCAGAATTCAGCCTAATTTGATTTCCAGAACAGGAGCGGCCGAACTTTCTGAAGGTTCGGTCGGACCAGCATGAGTTCGACCAAACTTATGAAAAGTTCGGTCGAACTCTTTGATTTTCCAGAATTCGACAGTTTTTAGCCCATTATGAGTTCTAGGGGAGGAGCGGCCGAACTCTTGGGTGGTTCGGTCAAACTTTTGCAAAGTTCGGCCGAACCTTGTTGCAGTTTGGTCGAACACCCCTAAATCCCTCTATCTGAAAATTTGCACAAAACTTCCCTTCAAGACACACTAAAATACAACACAATCATGCCTAAGGTATATGGAAAATGCATTCCTTTTTAAGGCAAGACAAACAAGAATACCAACACAAACCAAATACACGCAAAACCATCAAATCCAAAGTTGTGAAAGAAGAAAAGAAAACATCAAGCAAATAGAATAGAGGAGGGTTAGAAACTCGGGTTGCCTCCCGGAAGCGCTTCTTTAACGTCACTAGCTTGACGTACTTCACACATTCAAGAGATGAGATTGCATTGCATTGACTCAATCAAACCAACATGAGCATCCTCATAATAAAGCTTGAGGCGATGCCCATTGACCTTGAAAGATCTCTTGCCGTCCATATCCCAAACTTCCACGGCTCCATGAGGAAACACTTCCTTGACAACAAAAGGTCCACTCCACCTTGATAAAAGTTTCCCGGGAAACAATTTCATCCTAGAATTGTAGAGGAGTACCTTATCGCCTTTTAGAAATGCTTTCTTTTCAATGTTCCGGTCGTGGCAATCCTTAGTGCGATTCTTATAGTTGCTAGCACACTCATAGGCTTCCAACCTTAGCTCTTCAAAGCTCATGAAAATCAAGCCATCTTTGCTCTCCCCGCGCTAGCCAAGTCGAAATTAATCTTCTTGATCGCCCATTGGGTCCGGTGCTCAAGCTCCACCGGTAGATGACAAGATTTTCCATACACTAGACGATATGGAGTTGTGCCTATTGGGGTCTTGTACGCCGTTCTATATGCCCATAGAGCGTCATCAAGCTTTTCTGACCAATCCTTCCTGTTCTTAGCAACCGTCTTCTCGAGGATTAGCTTTATTTGACGGTTAGACACTTCCGCTTGTCCACTTGTTTGTGGATGATAGGTAAGGCCGAATCTTTGTTGGACCCCGTGCTTTCTTAGCATCTTTTGAAAAGCACTATGAACAAAATGTGAACCATTGTCACTCACCACCGCCCTTGGAATACCGAATCTTGGAAAATATGACTTTTTTGAACATCTTCATGACAACCTTTGTGGTCAATTAGTTTGGGAGGCAATGGCTTCCACCCATTTTGATACATAGTCGACCGCCACAAGGATGTATTGATTCCCATGAGAATTTGGGAATGGCCCCATGAAATCCATACCCCATACATCAAAATACCTCAAGCTCAAGAATCGGTTGTTGGGGCATCTCATTGCGCTTGGATATGTTGCCGGTTCGTTGACACCGGTCACAAGTCTTCACAAATCCCCAAGCGTCCTTGAAGATGTGAGGCCACCACAAACCGCTATGCAAGATTTTCAATGCAGTTTTGTTGGCTCCCATATGCCCTCCACATGGATCGGAATGGCACATCTTGAGCACTCCTTGCACTTGTTCATCCGGGACACACCTACGGAGCAAACCGTCTACTCCTCGTTTGTAGAGAATGGGATCATCCCATACATAATGTCTTGCTTCCCTTTTTAGCTTCTTCCTTTGATTCTTGGAGAAATTGGGTGGGCATTCTCCACAAGCCAAGTAGTTTACCAAGTCGGCGAACCAAGGAAGCTCCTTTTCATTCAAGATGTAAAGCATATCATCTCTCAATTCATCACATATAGGGATTTCATCATCACTAGCTTGCACATTCTCTAGTCGGGAAAGATGGTCCGCAACCACATTCTCGGCCCCCTTTTTATCACGGATTTCAACATCAAATTGTTGGAGAGATAGGACCCACCGAAGAAGACGTGGCTTGGATTCTTTCTTTGCAATAAGGTACCTAATGGCTGCGTGATCGGTATAAACAATAGTTTTGGAACCAATGAGGTAGTTCCAAAACTTCTCAAAAGCATGAACCACGACAAGAAACTCTTTCTCCGTTGTGGTGTAGTTCCGTTGAGCTTCATTCAAAGTCTTAGACATGTAGTAAATCACGTGAAGCCTCTTCTCTATCCTTTGCCCCAATACTCCTCCAATCGCAACATCACTTGCATCGCACATAAGTTCAAATGGCAAATCCCATCTCGGCCCTTGCACAATTGGAGTTGAGATTAAAGCCTCCTTTAATTTGTTGAAAGCTTGGAGACACTCTTCATCAAAAATAAAGATGGCATCTTTTTGAAGAAGAGCATTTAGGGGTCTAGCAATTTGTGAGAAATCCTTGATGAATCTCCTATAGAACCCGGCATGCCCCAAAAATGACCTTACTCCTCTCACATTGATTGGTGGGGGAAGCTTCTCTATCACTTCAACTTTGGCCTTGTCAACCTCAATCCCTTTGTTTGAAATCTTGTGACCAAGGACAATTCCCTCTTCCACCATAAAGTGGCATTTCTCCCAATTCAAAACCAAATTGACCTTCTCACATCTTGTCAAGCACTTGCCCAAGTTGGACAAACAATCCTCGAACAAAAAGCCCCCTACCGAGAAATCATCCATGAAAACTTCCATTTCGGCTTCAAGCATGTCCCCAAAAAATACTCATCATGCATCTTTGGAAGGTTGCCGGTGCGTTGCAAAGCCCGAAGGGCATCCTCCTGTATGCAAAGGTTCCATAGGGACAAGTAAAAGTTGTTTTCTCTTGGTCATCCGGGTTTATAGGGATTTGAAAGAAACCCGAATAGCCATCAAGAAAGCAATAATACTTGTGCTTGGTTAGTCTTTCAAGCATTTGGTCGATAAAAGGGAGAGGAAAATGATCCTTGTTGGTGGATGCATTTAGACGTCTATAGTCTATGCACATCCTCCAACCAGTCACCGTTCTAGTTGAAATGAGATTACCATTCTCATTTTCAACTACGGTCATTCCTCCCTTTTTAGGGACCACATGAACGGGGAAACCCATCTAGAACTCGAAATGGGGAAGATGATGCCGGCATCAAGGAGTTTGGTGATTTCTTTCTTCACCACCTCCCCCATTTGAGGATTGAGTTTCCTTTGCCTCTCAATGGAAGGCTTAGCACCCTCCTCAAGTGTTATGTGGTGCATACATAAAGCGGGGCTAATACCTTTGAGGTTATCTATGGTATAGCCTAAAGCACCTTGGTGATCTCTCAAAACACCACATAAAATTTGAGTTTGGCACTCGTTCAAAGAAGAATTCACAATAACCGGAAAAGTTGAATTGGGGCCCAAAAACTCATACCTTAGGTGTGATGGTAGAGGTTTCAACTCTACCATTGGAACACCCTTACCTTCTCTTGAGGTAGCTACTTCTAATGCATCATGTGTTGTGATTCCCATGCACACTTGCTCATTGCTTGGTTCCGTACTTCCTTCAAGCATCTCTTCATACAATGCCATCTCTTTGCTTTTGTCACCTATCTTTTCCTTGTTCAAAAGGACATTCTCAAGGGCATCGTTAGTAGTGAGCAAGTGCTCATGCATAGAAGTTACAATAGAATCAATAGTATCAATCATCATGCAATTATCAAGACTAGAGCTTGGATATTTCATGCTCTCATTCAAATCAAATTCTATCACCTCATCTCCTACTTTTAGTGAAATTTTAGCACTTTGAACATCTATTAAAGCTCCCGAAGTAGCAAGAAAAGGTCTTCCTAGAATTATTGGAATGTTAACATCTTCATCCATCTCTAACACAACAAAATCCACCGGGATTACAAACTTCCCCACCCTTAGAGGAACATCCTCTACCTTACCCTTTGGGAATTTAATAGAGCGATCGGCCAATTGTAGGGTGATGTTGGTGGGTAGAAGTTCCCCTATCCCAAGTCTTTGGTATACCGAGTATGGCATTAGGCTAACACTAGCCCCTAGGTCACACAAAGCATTATCAATTTGCATCCTGTATATTGCACATGGGATAGAAAAGTTACCGGGGTCTTTTAATTTGGGTGGCATCTTGTTCATGATAATTGCACTACAATTCTCGGTGAGACTCACCGTTTCCACCACATCACACTTTCTCCTTCCACTCAAAATGTCTTTTAAAAACCTAGCATAGTTAGGCATTTGCTTGATAGCATCGGTAAAAGGGATTGAAAGGTGAATTTGCTTCAGTGTTTCAAGGAATTTTCCGAATTGCACATCTAATTTGTGTCTCACAAATTTATGGGGATATGGAAGTCTTTGCAATTGTTTGGTTTCTTTTTCACTCTCTTTTTCTCTTCTCTCTTCACTCTCTTTTTCAAAATCTTTTTCTTTCTTACATTCTTTCTCCTTTTCATTCTCATGGTTTTGCTCTCTCTCTTGTTTAAAATCACTTTTAAAGGGAGGCTCACTCATGTTCATTGTCTCGTTGCTTTTTTTAGGAACACTTTCTTCCAAAACTTTACCACTCCTTGTTGATATAACATTTACAGGCCTCTTAGGATCTAGTCCTTGGGGTGGTAGTTTAGAAGTGCTAGTCCCTTCCTTCAAAGCATTGGCCAATTGTGAAATTTGTGTCTCTAGCATTTTATTATGGGGCATCACTTCACTAAATTTCTTTTCACTTGAGGCCATGAAAGAATTGAACATTTTAGTTTGATTTTCCAACATTTCCTCTAAGCTAGACCTACTATGTGGTGCTTGTGCATAGTGGTTGTCTTGGGAAGCCCTATTACCTCTAACATTCGAATTGGACGCATTTTGATTTGAAGAACCTCTATTATTATTGTTGTTCCAATTGTTCCGATTATTAGAGTTTCCTCCTTGGTGAAATTGCCCTTGATTCCCATAGTTTCCTTGATTATTATGATTATGGTTACCATAACCACCTTGTTGGTTGTAGTTACCTTGGGGATTTTGGTCCCTTTGGTTCCTATTTCCCCATTGATTTTGATTATGGTAATCGTAATCATTTCCTCTTTGGTTATAGGCATTCCCCCCTTGTTCTCTTCTATTTGGTGGTAAGTATCTTTGATTATCATTCCTATGTCTATTATCATAAGACAAGGCATTGACTTGTTCATTTTCATTTTCATTACCATCTTCGTATTGGGGTTGGGGTTGGAAATCATAATTACAAGAAGAGGTATCATGGTCATAAGACCCACAATTTTCACAAAACAAACATCCATGAGGCATGTTATTAGAAGTAGAGGGAGAAGAGTTAGAATTCATACCTCTCCCCTTAGATTGGGAGGGTTGCTCTTGTGTTGAACTAGAGGTCTCTAGTTTTGCCTTAATGGACGTCATCTCCTTTCCAAGGTTGGCGATTTGGGAGGTCAAATTGTTGATGGCATTAAGGTGATCAACGGAGTAAACCACATTTCCTCCCTTGTTTAGAGAATCTCTCTCTCCTTCTTGCCAATCCATGTGGTGCCTCACCACATCCTCAATTATCTCTATGACTTGCTCCTCCGTCTTGTTCATAATCGGGCCACCCGCTCCTGCATCCAAGCTAGTCTTTCCTTGTGGGCTCAAACCCCCATAGAAAATTTGAAGCACTTGATATGACGGAATGCCATGATGAGGGCACTCCCTTTGATATTCCTTGTATCGTTCCCATGCTTCATAAATGGTTTCACTAGCTTTTTGACGGAAACCTTGGATCAAAGCTCTTGCCTCGGCCGTCTTCTTTTGGGAATAGAATCTTCCTAAGAAAGCCGTGGTGACCTCGTCCCAAGTTCTCAAGGAGTTAGGCCTCACCTCCTTCTCAAGCCATTCAAGAGCCCTTCCTATCAAAGAAAAAGGAAACAACTTTAGTCTCACAAACTCTTGAGTTACCCCATTTACCTTGATCGTGTTGCAATATTTTTCGAACTCGTTCAAGTGTGCAAGAGGGCTCTCATGTTTTGCTCCACTATATTGCCTCTTTTCAATCAAATTAATCATTGCGGGCCGAATCTCGAAGTCATTGGCTTGAGTAACGGGTGGAGCAATGCCGCTTGAAGCTCTATAAGCTCCCGGAGTTCCCAACTCCTTTAAAGGTCTTTGAGGTGGTGGTTCCGCGTCACCCATTTGATCTCGATCCTCCTCGAAATTGGTCCCTCTAGCTGGGGGAGTAGTAAACGGCCTAGAACCGGCTCTTTTTCTCCTTCTATAAGTTTGCTCAATCTCGGGATCGTAAGGTACCAAGATCCTGTTATGAGTTCTGCGCATACACTCTCAACAAACGCAATTAGTACCAAGGCTACAAGTGTAGCCAAAAAGAAACAATCTTTTTTTTGAAATTTTTTTTATGGTGAACTAGACTCAAGTAATCAATTAGCTATCAACAACACCGTTCCCCGGCAACGGCGCCATTTTGATGGGCGTTGGAATGGTCGTACATTCCACACTCAATCAAACACATTTATTAACAAACACCTTACAAACCAAGCATAATGACAAGTAAGAGTTCGGTCCACAAGGAACGGGATATGATTGCCAAAGATCTTTACACTTAAGCTAACTCGAAGTCAATTGATGAATTGGGGTTCGTCAAGAAGACAAACAAACTATGGTTCTAAATCAATGAATTAAAGATACTAGGGAATGAGATCCACTCAACCAAGGCAAATAGGTAAATGGGGAGTAAAATAGACAAGATATAGCAAGGACTATATGTAAAATCAACCTCATGCAATTAGAAAACAACTCACACTACTAAACTTAGATTCCTCATTAGTTTAGCAATAGACGATACATAATCAAATTACAATAAGTAATGACGTACTCAATTTACACTTCCATGTCAAATTAGGCATATCATACTATCAAGCTCCTTAGTCAAGGGTAGCTAAACCTATCATGAGGAACTAACAAGCAATCTCATATAATCAATTTAATTGCAATTCAAACATCAATGCTTCTCCCACATTTACATAGTTAACCCAAAAGGTCGAGCTTCACCCAACCCCTAGCAAGAAGACTACTCACAACTCATGTTTATCAACATGCAATCAAGAATTAGGGTTCTAAATACTTCAATAATTGGGGAAAAGTGGTTAACAATTGAAATAACTATCATCCAATAACAAATTACCAAGAACTAGGAAGATTTAAATAACATGCAAATACCAAATAAAATCTGAAATTAAAAGGAAGAAGGTTGGAGAAATTACTAATTGAAGCTTCAAATGTTGAATACAAATTGCCAAACTTTGAGAATAATTCTTGAATTTCACTAATACAATGATTTGATTTGATGAAAACTAAGCTAAATTAATCCTAAGGAATGTTTCAAACTAAGGAAGGTTTCTGAAAACTAGGCTACTGTCCTACTTCTCCCGTCCTTTTAAACGATCACAAAAGGACCTTAAATAGTCCGTACAAAATTGGCTGAGATCGGGAAAAGGTCCGACCGAACTCTGGGTAAGTTCGGTTGGACTCAGGGTAGGTTCGGTCGAACCCTGTGTAGGTTTGGTCGAACCTCCCTGATCCTTGTTTGGTCGAACTTTTGAGGTTCGACCTCTCCTGCAAAATTGCTGAAAACAGGTTTGACACTGCCTTCACTGCACCCTGGAGGTTCGGTCGAACTTTTGAAAAGTTTGACCACACCAAGGTTTGACCGGACCTTCCAGAGGTTCGGCCACACCTCCTCTTGCACTTCCTTTTCTTGCTTCCTCTCCTTCCCTTTTGCTCCTCTTGCCTTTGTCCATGGCTTCCATGCTTGGCCAAGGGGCCTCCCACCGTGCATAGGACCGTCACGGAACCTGCAGAAGATACCAAAGTTCACGAGAGCATGGGGATGATAAAATAATGCATAAAGATTATCAAAATAAGCATTACTTTTCATCAACACAAAAAGAAGCCATAAGAGGACAATGAGGTGAAAACCTAAGAAAAATAAGAGGAAAAAGACCTAAATACTACCCCTAAGAGTGACATAAATGTCACTCATCAGGGCTCAGAGATTTTTGTAAGGGTTTAGAAGTTTTTGAAGGGTGTTCAGTGGTTTGTGGTTGGGATTCTGAAGTTTTGTAGGGGGTTCAGAGGTTTTTATAGGGTGTTTAGTGGTTTGTGGTTGGTGTTTAGAAGTTTTTGGGGGTTCAAAGGTTTTTGAAGGGTGTTCAGTGGTTTGTGGTTGGGGTTCAGAAGTTTTTGTAGGGGTTTCAGAGGTTTTTGTAAGGTGTTCCGTAGTTTACGGTTGATGTTCAGAAGTTTTTGTAGGGGATTTAGAAATTTTTGAAGGGTGTTTATTGGTTTGTGGTTGGGGTTCAGAAGTTTTTGTAGGGGGTTTATAGATTTTTGTAAGGTGTTCAGTAGTTTATGGTTGGGGTTTAGTGGTTTTTGTAGGGGTTCAGAAGTTTTTGAAGGATGTTCAGTGATTTTTGGTTGAGGTTCAAAAGTTTTGTAGGGGGTTCAGAGGTTTTTGTAGGGTGTTCAGTTGTTTGTAAGTGGGATTAAGAAGTTTTTAACAATTGGTTTTTTCTTAGATACATCATCTAATTTCTTCTTTTTTGGTGTTCTGACGTTGAACATTTGACTAATTGTACTGTTAAAAAATTTTAGGATTCAAGTTAGTTTTCAATTCTAAAAATTAACAATTTAAAATCAAATTGCGAATTTAAACCATAAATTACTTACACATCACATGTTCATCCTCTTCAGTATGTTGGAGCAGATAATTTTGATTTTCTACCAAAAAAAAAATTAAAAGAAAATTAATTTAAAAAAAGTCTAAAAGACAATTATATAGTAGAATATAGTTTCAATTTTACAATTTGTTGAATTATGTTAGCAAATTCAACATAAATGTAGGAAAATAAAAAACGGCTATTTCACCAAATGCCACTGAGCAATTTAAAAATTCACCAAATGCCATCAGACTTTTTATATTTCACCAAATGCCACCCAGCTTTTTAAAAATTCACCGGGTGCCATTAATGACCAACGGCCGTTAACTCCATTAGTCATTAGGGGTTAATCATGACACATGTCATGATATAATTGGATCATTTAAAAAAAAACCCCAAAATTTTCCCAGCTACCCCCACCACTGCTGTAGGGAATATTTCAAGCATTATCCCAAACTTGAACCCCACTGTGATCATACACCTAAGAAAGGTGGCAACCAAAGGGAAAGAAGCTAGAGCAAAAGAGTCGCCAACAAGTTTTAGGAACTTGTAAACCGTTCACAGGGTGAAGGTTACACCCCTTAACAATCCAAGAGATCGTTAACTCCAATAAGTCTGAAACCAAGACTGGAAGTTTGGGGATGAGGGTACAAATCCAATCTAAAAGAGAAAGAACTCGCCCTAATAATAGGCCTATACTTTATTCTTCTCGTATTCATGTGCGCTTTCTGACTAACGTGCAATAATTAGGTTTACTCTAAACCTGTTTATCTATGTTGATTGAATATTAATGCACAAATAAATCTATTATTGGCGACCACTTGAATTATAATCAAATTAACCTAAACAAGATTATTAATTATCTTATTAAGCGTGATTACAAGTACGAACTCCCTTTAAACATGCATAAAAAACGTGATTAAGCAATAACAATAACAATACATCAAGCAACATAATAATAATAATAAAAATAATAATAATGATAATAATCATAACCATAATCATATCAACGCTAAAGCATAATAATAGCAAGGTCTTAGGCATGATATTAACAAGATTAATAACAAATCCTAGCATGTCACTAAACAATAAAAATCAAAGCTTTAGCCCTAACATGATACTAACATGATATTGATTAGAAAGCATAGGAAGCGTGATGTGTCTATTTTATATAGTATTTTACCCCCATCCTTTGGTCATAATTGGTAGTGTTTTTGGCCCTTTAGAGCCACTTTTATTACTAATTAGTGTTTTCTAGTGTTTTCGTAGTTTTCGTTGAGTTTTGGAGCATTTTCCCGGGTTTTCATGGATCAACTACGGAAATAAGAGGAGCACGACCATCTTTGAAGCCCAAGGCCGGTTAGAGTTATCAAGCCGATGATTAAGGGCTCAGTAATCGGGATACCGAGATATTTGGACCGAATGATCAAGACCCTAAGTTGATATCCGGATTGGGCCGAAGAAATAAGCCCAAACAAAGTTCCAAGCCTCGAGGTGAAGCAAGGGCCCGATCGGGAAAGTTTAGCTCGATCGGGCGTGGCGCGAGAGTATGCTGGTGCGTGGCGAAAGGCGCGCCCGATCTGGTGAGGTGCTAGCTCGATTGGGCGCGGATGTTTAGAAGAGTACGCGGAGAAAAAGGCGCGCCCGATCGGGCAGCCTTTAGCCCGATCGGGCGCGTGTTATTTTAAGGAGTTAATTTTCGTCGTTTAAGTTTGTTTTAGTTTAGGGTTCTTACGGAGTATAAATAATTCTCCGCAAAACGAGTTTAGTATCTTATTTTACTCTTTCTTAATTATTTCTTAGATTTTCTCTCTTTACTTAGCTTTTAGATTAGTTTCTTTCTCATATACTTTGTTCTTAACTCTTTTCTTAATTCCAGATTTATTTGGTAACGATTTCTCTTCTCTTAATCTTAGTTATTTATTTTATTCCTTTGATCATGTCTTGTTTTATTGCTTTGATTAGTTTAGTTTTTATTATGTGTGAGTAGTTTTATTTCTAAGGTTTGTGGGGATCCATAAATTATATGAAGGGGTAATTTATTGTTGTTAATTATCAATGCTAGATTAATTTCCTATTGATTGATTTAATGCTATGTGACTAGATTTGCGCAGATCTTTTATGCATGAGTTTGACAATATTGATTCGAGATTCGACAGATGAGAATTAATGTTTAGGTCTAGTTTCAATAGGCAGGTTAATTTATAAATGGATAAGTCGAGATTCGAGAGATGAGATTTAATTACGGTAGATTAATTGTGTGATTGTAATACGTAGCGAAAGCCCTTTATGATCTGATTAATGTATGCATTGATGATTAATTATTATGTTTTACCCTGGAATATTATTTATTGGTGAACCTATGCCCTAGGCCTTTTATTCATTGTTTTCTCCCTATTCTTAATCTTCGTAGTTTAGTTTCCTTTGATTACAATATATTTGTTACTTTATAATCTATATTATAATATTTAATTAGGAATAAAAAGACTCGTTTCTCTGTGGATTCGACCCTACTTCCCTATCTACATTAGTTAGAGGGTTTAGGAATTACTTTTGATTTGGGGATACGACTTTACCCTGTCAAAGCATCATAGAAATCATAATTGATATAATTAAGAAACTTAATATTTGCCCTAAACATCATACTAAGAAAGGCATCCTAACATGATACTAGGAAAAACATCCTAACATGATACTAGGAATCAAAATAAACATGACTTCTATATCATAATATCAATTAAACAATTAAAGTGCTTACTTGGATGCCTCGTACCTCTTTATAATAACAAAATACACGCGTTAGTAACTTCAAGGAAAATAATAAACAATTAAATTAAATAATTGAAATAGAGATTAGGGACCAAACCCTCATAAATATAAACCTTTCACGTCTAGGGCAAAGGCAACTTTGAACATGGCTAGGTGTGTCTAGATCTTGTGAATGCGGAATTTTGTTTGTAAAAAAAGGTTGGTTTAGAAGAGAGAGAGAGAATCAAGAAATTCCTGATGAGAGTTGATGAGAATTGATGAAGGTCTAAGGACGCTATTTATAATGAAATAGTCCGGAATTGATAAAAAGAATAAGAGTTCGAAGAGGAATAAAACACGCCTTTGCCGCCAACAACAGCGCTTGTTGCCGCGTGACAGGGTCTCTCGCCAGGCGACAGCCTGTCGTTTGGCGCTGCAGATGGTTTTTTTCATACGTTTTCTATTTTTTGATAAAATCAAGTCGTAAAAGTCCGTACAAAGGGTAAAATCGTAATTTATCATAAAACACTTCTTTTATTCCAAATAAAACTCATAAAACAAAATTATCAATCTTAATCCCATTAGGATTCAAAAGAACCATCTAGAAGATTCTAGAAGAATATAATCAATCCTAATTACATTAGGAATGATAATTCATAATAGGCCCTCCTCGAGATCATTGGGCCGCATATAAAAATCAAACCGGGCCCAGTTTTGTAATTTTGCCATAATTTCCGCATTATTCATCCCAATTGGGCTTATAATATATCGTTGGAAAGCTGATTTCGAGCCCAATCCAACTACACTATTATTGGACCCTTGTTATGTACCAAACATAACTGGATTGGCTATTTTCATAAAATAGAGTTGGTTTTCGAAAATAGAAAGAGAGAATTTTAATAAAAACTAACCGCAACACTAGAATTTCACACTTTCATTTCATTCGATTATGATTCGACGCAAAATGTATTCATCACCAGGTTTGGTTTTAGGGAGACACAAATGGGTGTCTACAGAAGCCCCCGCTTTGACTGAGTTTTGAGAAACGCAAGTTTCGAAAACAAAAGTCAAAGTAGCGATAGGGACGGGGAATGATTCTGAACGTTTTGCGATCCTAAATCATTCTTGTAACGCCGGTACCTGCAAACTAGCATTATTTAAAACAGATAAGAGAGTTAAGAAACACTTATCTTGCCCCGTCGAGCACACGTCTCTGCTGGTAACCAATTTGTTGCATTTGCTGTTGTGACAACTTTTCACAAGATAGGGAACGCTATCATGCTGCTTTGACGATCTTCCTCAAGCTAGAGGATACCGTTTGAAGATTTCTATGCTTGTAATTGCCTCCAATTCCGCTGTGATAGTCTTCTGAAGCTAGAGAATTCTATTGAAGATTGCTTCGCTTGAAACGATCTTTTACAGCCTTGTGACCATCTTGCGCAAGCCAGAGAACATGATCGAAGATAACTTCGCTTGAAATCACCTCCAATTGTTTGTGACAACCCTCCGCAAGCTAGGGAATGCTGCCAAAGACATCTTCGCTTGAAGTCATCCTCATTTGTTGCGATAATATTCCGAAGAAAATTACCGAAGATCAACGCTTGTCGATCCTTTAAAGTTCTCTTGAACATTGCTTTTTCTATGCCAATACGTCGACGCTTTTTTGCTGCTTGTGAACCATTATGTCGGTGCCTCTGCTGTTTATGAACCATTATGTCGGTGCCTTTGCTGTTTATGAACCATTATGTCGGTGCCTTTGTTGTTTATGAACCATTATGTGGGTGCCTTTGCTGTTTATGAACCATTATGTCGGTGCCTTTGCAATGAGCCAATGTTTAGGCGCTTTAAGCCAAGTGATACGATCATTTATCAGGTCGATCACTTAATGTGATTGTAATCGAGCCAATTACTAAATCATATTAAGTTGCTTAGAGGGGCTAACTGGCGTACCAAGGAACCCAAACTGCTGCACGAGGTCCACATAATCGTTCTATGAGGCCTCATACTATATAGCCGCACCACCGGCTGCTGGAAGTTGCTGTCGCCGCAATTTCTTCCCGTCGCTCGGCGACAGACTCTATCGCCAGGCGACAGATTTGTCGCGCGGGGCTGCACTTGGGTTTGCCGAATAAATCCCCTTTCTTCCTCATTTCGCCGTTGCTGCTGTTATTTGCTCGCGAATCGCCTCAAGCTTCAATCTACCCATTCTTGCTCATTTCTCAACCAAATTCGCTCAAAAATTTTGCAAATCGAAGCTTAGTTCATCTAGTTTGCTGATGTATGTAAGTTTTCTTCAAACTCACTCGAATTTTGCTGAATTTAAACATGTTAATTCACGAATTTTCTGAAAATTTGGAATTCATTTTGCTTAATTTGCTTTGTTTGTCGAATTTTATGCCATGAAATTGCTTAATTATTGCCTTCGGAGTATTTTGAGACTTGTTTGACACAATCTGATGGAGAAACGAACAATTCACCATTGTTGAACCCCTAGAGGCCGTGAGAACAATGTGGCTTGTTCTTCGCGTTTTTGCCAACTATTTTTGTCCAATTTGTCACAATAATTGTCATAGTATTGCAAGAAATTGTTTGATTTCTTGATCATTCCATATATGCTTGAATTGAAATTGTGCTCTGTTTTACTACTACGTACTCTGTTTTTTTTTTGCGAACATAGTATCATGCGGCTAGGCGAAAGTTAGATACTATAGAGCCTTAATTTGTTAATTTTCATATTGTAGTATAGCTAGACAACACGGTTCTGGTTCCCAGTCTAGAGATATTTGACGGGAGCACGAGCCCGTGGATGAGGGCGAGGAGCCATCCACCTCTCTTGGTCCCTTCCCTGAGTGGGATGAGCGGACCTTGTTTTTCGCTCCCAAGCACCATATTTCTGAGCCGGTGCGTCGTGGGATCATTAGCGGGAGGACCCGTAGCCACAATTCAGGCAACGAGTCCATTGGCTATTTGTACGACATTATTTTCGCAGCAATGAGGAATTGCGACGGCTTTGGGAGTCTTGTGGGATTTCTGCCCTGTTTCGGGCCACTCAGGCCATGTACTCTTTTGACGCGAGCCACCATGTGGTTCGAGCTTTGGTGGAGTTCTTCTGGGACATCACCAACACTTTTCACTTTCCCTGGGGCAAGATGACTGTCACCCCTGTTGACTTCAGTCTCATAGTACTATTTCTGTCATTTCTCCGATAGTCGAGGAGCTGTTGGGTCCGATTACTGTTCGGGCCCGTGCCGAGGTGGAGCCATCACGACTTACTGCTCGGTGCATCCGCCGGTCGACTCTAGCAATGGCTTTCGAGGATGATGCGACCAGCAGAGAGCAGCGGGTGCATTTTTGTTCTTATCTTGCTGTCAAGGACTTTTTCCCCTGACAAAGGTAGTCGGGTACTTCTCTATTACCTTCCTGCTCTCCGCGACCTGTAACTGGTCGGGACCTATGACTGGGCCAACTTAGCCTGTGCTGATTTCTTGCGGGGCTTGCGAGGCTCTTGTCGTCACAGAGCTTTCATAGGAAACATCGCACTCTCCAGCTTCTGTAGAATCATAGAAGTATACTTTATCTCTTTTAAAGTTAGCTCTAGATTCTTGCTAGCATTTGCTAATCTTCTCCTATCTTTATAGATCTGGTTCTACGAGTATTTTCCGTCGCTAGCCCCGGCGAGACCATCTCCTCGCGAGCTCCCTGTTGGCGCCTGTTGGGGAGGTCGCATTAGTGATCAGGAGACTACTGCCCATGTGCGAGAGTTGATCCTCTCAGTATGTTCTTTTTTTGATTCTTTTTTCCTTTTTGTATTGCCTTTTGATAGAATTTTATCTCACGCACGTGTTTTACAGGAGCCTGAGGTAGTGTATCGGCCATGGGTCAATCTAGCCATTCCTGCGCTGGCTGCACAGTACACCAATGAGCGTCACTACTTTCAGGGGACGTACGAGGCTGCGGTGTACCTTGGTGAGGGAATGACTATTTAACACTCTTCGGAGATTTTTGACGTCCCTGCTCCTCCGCCTCGACACATGTTCCATGATGCGAAGCTGATAAACTTGGCGGAGAGGTTGCTTGCTGGTACCCTTTGGCGATCTCATGCTCGTTTGGGGCAGTGCTACGAGGAGGAATTGCTGCCACTGCTAGCTCCGGCCCCTGTTTTGTCTGAGGAGGCGACGGTATGCTTTTTATCTTTTAGTTCTTTGCTAGATAGCCCCCAAGTGGACTTTAGTCACTTAGATTTGCTTTTTTTCCAGGCTGAACCTGCTGAGTTCGTTCATCCTCGGATGTGTATCATCTATCATGGGACATACTGTCCTGTTGAAGAGATGATTCCCCCGGCTCTCGAAGATCAACGCTTCGTTGAGCGGTCTATTCCTCGTCACCAGACTCGGGTGATTTACTTGCTTGATTTTTATTTCTATTTGTCTTGTATTGTTACTTACTTTGTTTTTTGACACTTCTCGCGCGAGGTGGTGACAGCGATGGCGAGGTGCATAGACGCCTTTCGGAGTCAGCTGGTGAGGATGAAGAACGTAGCTTCCAATCGTCGTGACGACGCTGCTCAGGAGGTATCTTTTTCCTCTTTTATATTATTTATTCTCCTGTTTTTTTGCATCTGACTTGATTTAATATTGCATGGACAACCTATTCCTTCACGTACTCGGACGAGACCCGAGGCTAGCAGGAAGCCATCTAGGTCTGGCTCGAGGTGACCGATCTGATGCTGCTTGGATTAAGGTAGTGGAGGGCTCGGGTTCTTCATCTAAGGGTGTACAGACTGGGCTGGTGGCCCAAGGAGGCGCGACATCGGTTCCACCAGTAGGTGGTGGGACGTACGAGTTCGGCTCGTCGTCGTAGCAGCCTACGCAGCCTCAACCTTTGTTGATTCAGCAGCAGGGTGAGCCTGGGTGGACTGGTCCTGAGTTGAGGTTCCCGACTCCTGGCGAGTCCGGTGTTGGTGAGGAGCATACTCCTCGGTCTACGATGTTCTTCGACATGATGAACATTCTTCATCATTGTAGGCGTCGCTCGAAGTGCGCCTACGTAAAAGCATGTTGTGAATATGCTTGGCACTCATAAGAAGTGGGAATTGACATAATACGATCAGGGACAAGGAAAGTAGGGAGCCGCCAACAAGTTTTTAAGGAACTTGTAAACCGTTCACGGATCATAAAAGGCAACCACGATAAAGGGACAACGAAGGCAACAACGATTGACCCGTGAAGGTTACACCCCATTCATAATCCATGAGATTACTAACTCCATATGGTTCGGAACCACGAAAGGAGGATCGGGGATGATGGTACGAAGTGAGTCATGGAGTCACATTCGCCCGTATTGGCCTCTACTCGATTCTTATAGTGAAAAGTGATTCTTGCGATCTCAAAGGCATATAAACAAAAATATTCAATTCGCTCCAAACTATTATTATGCTAAATTGGTTGAATATTAATGCAACACATTACTCTAAAATATTGTGATCACTTGATTAAACAACAAGATTAAAAAGGAACCTAAATCGGTTGTCCAAATTATCTTATTAGTCGTGATTTTCAATTACAGAATCCCTTTAAACATGCAATATAGTGATCAATAAATAATAATAGAATAAACATTAATATTGGAAGAATTTAACAATAATATTGTAAGTCAAATTAAATATAAAATAACCTAATCATGATGCTGCAATATTAAAATAAAATAAGAGTAATTAAATTAATTAATTACTCACATTCCGCGCGTTCCTTTAATTTGCTACATCATGAATAAACTGTTAGTAACTTCAATAAAAAATATAAATCAAATTAAAATTATTAAATTAAATTCAATAAAAAGTAGAGTTAATTTGGTCCAAACCCTCAGTTATTTGTACCTTTCACGCCTTGGTTTAAGGACGGAACCTCGGGTTAAGTATAGACTCCTTGGAGTGCTTAGGGGAATTATTATGGAAGAATAATGAGGCTAGAAATTAGGTTAAAGAGGGAGAAGAGAATGATTTTTGGTGTAAGGTGAGAGAAATGATTATTGGTGCCCCGAACTGCAGAAAGGGGGGTCCTATTTATAGGGAAAATGTGCTGAGGGAGCACACGGAACCCTAAAATGATAAAGACCCTAAAAAAGTATCCCGCGACACGGGAAATCCCACCGTCAGACGGGAAACTTTCCCGTGACACGGTACAAATTTACGTGACACGGGAAATATTTAGTTTACGGGAAGTGAAAACGCGTTTAGAAATTACGCGGAGAAAACACGGAGCAATCCCGTGGCACGGGATGTGCACCGTGACACGGGAAGAAAATGCCGTGACACGACATTATCCCACCGTGGCACAGTGCAGTATGCCGTGTCACGGTGTAAAAAGTACGCGGAAATTACACGAAATATTCCCGTGTCACGGAATGGGCACCGTGACATGGGAAATTTCACCGTGACACGGTGCAAAATCCTGTGACACGGGGGAAAATTGAGCAAAATTACAAAAATGGGAACCGTGTCACGGGAATAAGTCCCGTAACACGTCAGCTTTTGCCGCGTCGCGGCATTTTTGCTGCTGCGCCGTAATTTCAGTTTTTTTATCGGTTTTTAAAAATAATCAAGTCTACTTTCCAACCCAATTGGAATCAAGTCAAAATGATATGTTGATTTTAAGATATGGTCGTTTTAGTGGAAGGGTATCGGTTTTAGGCCGAGTTTAGTGTTTTGCTCATATCTTTTTTGTTATAGCTCGGAATTGGGCTTATGATATATGGTTGGAAATCTTTTTTAAAGGCCTATCCAAAAAAATAATAATTGGATCAAAATTTTATAGCCATAAAATCAGTTTCTCTCAGTTTTGCGATGTGGACACGAAAAGTGGAAAATAGGTTATGATTTAGGGAAATGAGCTAGAAATTGGATTGGTTCATGAAATATGTTGGATAGAACATGGATTTAAGCACTCCAAAGATTAAATACTCAACTTGACCAATAATGGCGGTGAAAGGTGTTCATCAACGGGTTTGGTTTTGGGGAGCCATTTTTAGGTGTCTACAATCATTTGCGCCCTCCAGCACCGTAGTTGTACCTATGCTTTTATTTATTTTGACTTTTGTAGGACTTTGCTGACTGTATTATATGACTAATTTATTAGACATATTTGTATATAAAAACTATTATCTATCATGAATGCTTTATCTTTGCATTTATTTTTCATTTTTATGTGCATATGTGTGTGTGCAAAAAATTTGTGATTAATTTTGCGCAAAAATTTCCGTCATTTTTATTATTAATGGAGGGTATCCGACTTTCTCCCCCAAAAAGAAAAAAAGAAAAATAAATCGGACTAAAAATGAGCCTAAATTTAATTAAGCTTGAATAAATCCAAGAAAAAGAAAAATAATATTAAATTAATGTGTATGGGGTAATTTGAACAAAAGGGCAAAATTGTAAAGTCATTGTACAAATTCGAATCATAGTCAGAAAAACGCGGTTTGCATAGCACGCTGAGCTGGAATTGCAGCGTTTTCTGTCGCCACGCGCTTTATGCTGTTGCTAGGCGCTGCTTCTGTCGCCAGGCGACATAATTGTCGTCTGGCGCTGCAGTGCGCTGCATTTGAATCCTTTCAGGAATCGGACTGCATCAGTTTCGTACATAAATATCCCTCTAATCTTAGCTTCTAAACAAATAATCATGTCTTTAGTCACTAAGAATTTTAGCGATTTTACTCGTGAATGGTGTCGGTCTTTAACTGCTAAGGAAAGAAAAGAACTCAACTTTTTTCACATGGGAGGTATTTATGGTATTAAGGGGGTAGATCTTGACATAGATTTATTCATACTGCTTAGAGTATTGGGATACAGACACACATTGCTTTAGATTAGGCTGTGATGGAATTAGCCCTTTACCGGAAGAACTTAGTGCCATCCTAGGCTTCCCTTTTTTAGATCTTGCGGCAATTCCTAGAGTGAATGAATATTATTATAAAGATTTTGAATGCTTTTTTAATTTAAAAGACAGAGATCTAACAAATATTGTACATGGTAGCGTATTTAATCTAAAAGAATTTGCACGACACTACTTTGATAGACCATTTTCTGAGACTTTTCATGTTTATAGAAGAAGGGATTTTCTCTTTTGTATGCTTAACCAATATCTTCTTACTAGTTGTAAAAATGATGAAGGTCAAGCAATCATATTATCTGTCATGGAACAAATTGAATCTGGAAGGAATCCAATGCCATTAATTGTTGGAGAGACTATGCTTAGTCTAGATGAATTAAAGAAGAATCCAAAAGCACCTTTTCGGGGCTCACCAATTTTATTACAGGTAGAAAAAATAATATTTTTAATTACATAAATCAAAAAACATATTTTTGTATAGTAATACTAATTATTTGCATTGAATATTTTTGCAGATGTGGCTAATGGAGAGACTAGAATTAATTAGTCCTCCTGACAACATTGAAAAATACAATCCAAATTGTTTTGTAAGGCGAAAGAAACATTTTCGCCATGAGTGGAGTAAAATATTTGCCTCTTGTAACTTTGCTATCAAGTGGGTCGTTCCATGGTGGAAAATTGAGAACATGGTTTGGTGTCAACAAGCAACCCTTCTGCCGTCTTCCAAGCTTAACCAAGATGACTTTTTATTATCTCTGTTGGGTAAAAAGGCAGTACGGTCTACTTCAAACAATTCCTTTAGGGGATCTCCGCCGTCCCTATGAATTCTCTGTTTCACAAGAAGTAGAGAAGTTTGACATATATTGGAGTGCTAGGCCTTTATGGGAAGTGATTACCCAAAAGGTTCCTCTTTCTTTGCCCAATAATGTGAAGAATTGGCTTCTTAATAAGCCTAAAAAGGACATGAAGAAAGATCAGAGTAGAACTAACGTGAAGAACCGTCTAGGTGACAAGGTAAGTCCTGTTAAGGAACGCTTGGGTGAAAAAATTGAATTCAAAACACCTATGATGCCTAAGAAGAAAGACACTACTAAGGGCAAAGAAAAAAGAAAAAGATAACACTTCAGAACAGAAGGTTTGGGTAGAAAAGAAACATGGAATCCTAGCTAAGGGAGAAACCATTTACTCTAAAATTGAATGTAGGTCCTCTAAAGGATGCCTACTAGCTAAAGTCATGGACGATGAAGAGGACATAGACAGAAATTGGAAAAGAGCAAAGAAAGAGAAGAAAGATTGAAGCATTGCTTAACTTTGAATTTATTAGACTAGTTTTAAATTTTAAATCAATTTATTTTTATTAAGATTTTATTTAAATTCCATCAATAATGTAATTTTTACTTTATTTTATTAATGCAGTTTTAGCTTTTTTTAATTAAATTAGCTTTACATTTAATTTTATTAAAGTAATGAAATCAACTTAAATTGTTTTTCCAGAAAATTTCTCGAGTACGGAAGTCGAAAATTTTCCGAAATACACCGAAATTTACCCAAATATTCGCAGAAAGTTGGCGCCGCGATTTAAAGTCTGTCGCCAGACGTTTCTTTCCGTCACCAGGCGATAGGCTTTGTCGCCTCGCGCTGCAAACTATCGTCTAGTGATAGACTTTTTTCTGTTGCGTTGATGTTGTGTTGAATTTCTGTTGATTCTGGGATGCGAGTTTTGCGAAAATTAAAGTGGCCGCATCCTGTAAAGGTTGCCTACGTATCCTTTCCTAAGGAATTAGGCCAAACGTAGCTCTCTTGAGTATCCTACTCAAGTAATTATGGGTAGTACTTTTTAAGTTGGTCAAGGTTCGTCATGTTTGAAAATTCATTGCCATCCATATCATTTAATTTTGCTGCACCTCCTGACAAGATGGTTTTGACGATATATGGTCCGGACAAATTAGGCCTAAATTTGCCTCTTGGATCCAAAACATTATTCCTTAATTCTTTTAGCACCAAGTCTCCTACTTTGATGTTTCTTGTCTTGACCTTCTTATTAAAGTGTCTAGCCATACGGGTTTGATAGCATTGGGTATGATGTAGAGCTTCTAGTCGCTTTTCATCGAGTAGAATTAGCTCTTCATATCTTGCTCTATTCCATTCGACTTCATCGAGTTTGCTTTTCAATGCAATGCGTAGAGAAGGTATTTCTTGCTTTACAGGTTGTACGACATCCATTCCATAGACTAAGGAGAATGACGTATTTCCTGTTGATGTACGAATTAATGTGCGATAACCCCAAAGTGCGAAATGGAGTTTTTCAGGCCAATCCTTGTAATTCTCTGTCATTTTCTCATTGATAGTCTTTAGATTTTCGTTAGCCGCCTCAACTGCTCCATTTGCTTGAGGTCTATAAGGAGAAGAGTGATGGTGTTGAATACTATATTTTTGTAAACAATTCTTCACATTCTGCTTGAAAGTGAGTTCCATTGTCACTTATCATTTCATGTGGGACTCCATATCGACAAATAATGTTCCTCTCGATAAAGAGTGCTGCATGTTTTGTAGTGAGTTTAGCATATGACTGTGCTTCAACCCACTTTGTGAAGTAATCGATTGCTACTAGGATGTATTCGTGACCTCCTGTCCCAGGATGGGTAATTTTACCAATGATATCAATTCTCCATGTTGAAAATGGCCATGGAGAAGTGTAGGTGTAGAGTAAAGATGGAGGAACATGTTGCAAATTAGCATATATTTGGCATTTAGGGCATCTTTTTTACATATTGATGACAATGCCTATTCATGGTCGTCCAATAATACCCTTTCTCGCATTATCTTTTGGACTAGCATTTTGCCATTAACATGAGTCCCACAAACGCCTTTGTGGACTATCCTCATAGCTCTTTGAGCTTCCTTTTGTCCTACACATAAGAGAGCTCGACCCTTAGGTACCCTTTTGTGTAACTCGTTGTCTATGAGTACACATTGGGAAAACAAGAGTCTTAATGCTCGTTTTTCTCTTTTTTTCGGCATGAAGAGGATATTCTCCTTTGGTGACATAGTTGAGTATATCTGTATACCATGGTTCTTCTTCTTCTTCTTCTTCTTCTTCTTCTTCTTCTTCTTCTTCTTCTTCTTCTTCTTCTTCTTCTTCTTCTTCTTCTTCTTCTTCTTTCTTCTTCTTCTTCTTCTTCTTCTTCTTCTTTTTTCTTCTTCTTCTTCTTCTTCTTCTTATTCTTCTTCTTCTTCATCATCATCATCATCATCATCATCATCATCATCATCATCATAATCGTCTTCTATGGCTTGAATGTAAGCCAGTTTATGCCTTTCTCTATAGTTAGAGGCAATTGCTCGATTTCCGTAGGAATCCTAACCATTAAGGCTAGTCTTTCCAAGGCATCGGCAAATTGATTTTCCTCTCTAGGTAGGTACGTGTATTCTACCTTTTCCAACTGGTTGGTGAGAGTTTCTAGTTAAGTTTGGTAAGGGGCTAGACTTTCACTCCTTACTTTCCACTTTTAGAGATTTGATTGATGATCAAAGAAGAGTCTCCGAATATTCGAAGCTTCTTTACTCCCAATGCCAAGGCTGTTTCGAGGCCTACCACGCATGCTTTGTATTCAACAGCGTTATTGGTAACGTCGAAATCTAACTTTATGGATATTAGAACGTGTTCTTCTTTAGGTGATACTAATAGTACTCCAACACCACACCCGTTTTAGTTTCAGGTTCCGTCGAAGTACAAAGTCCAAGTATCATCTTTTGTGACCATCAAGTCTTCATCTGGAAATTCGTTGTCATGTATCGGCGTCGAATCTTTTATTAGGAAATCTGCTAAGAAGTCCGAGACCACGGATCCTTTTATAGCCTTTTGAGGCATGAATCTTACATCAAATTGGGCTAGGTTGACTATCCCATCTTGATATGCGCCCATTAAGTGTAGATTTTTCGAACAAACATTTAAGTGGATCCATTCGAGAAACAACAAAGACTCTATGCACGAGCATGTAATGTCTTAACTTGGTTGTGGCCCACACTAATGCGAGGCATAATTTTTCAAGCGGTGTGTAGCGTACTTCATACTCGAGCATTTTCTTGCTTAGGTAGTAGATTGCATTTTCCTTTCCTTCTACTTCTTATGCAAGCATAGTCCCTATTGTCTCTTTGGTGACTGTTAAGTACAACCTAAGAGGAATCCATGGAAGCGCTGGTGCTAATACGGGAGGATTTGCGAGATAGGCTTTGATATTTTTAAAGGATTTTTGACACTCATCGTCCCATATTACTGGCAACATTCTTTTTGAGTTTCTTGAATATTGGTTCACATATTGTTGTTAGCTTTGATAAGAACCTATTATGTATTGCAAACCGCCCAATAAATCCTCGAATTTGTTTTCTCGGTTTTGGGTGGTGGCATTGACATGATTGCTTGATCTTGGTTGGGTCTATCTTTATTCATCTAGAGCTTATGACATATCCCAAGAGCTTGCCGGAGGTGACTCTAAAGGCACACTTGGATGGATTCAACCTCATATTGTATTTCCTTAGCCTTTTGAAGAATTTTCTTAAGGCTACTTGATGTCCTGGGCGATCCTTTGATTTCACGATCATATTGTCCACATTACTTCACCTCTTTGTGCATCATATCATGGAGTAGGGCAGTTGATGCTCGTTGGTAAGTGGCACCCGCGTTTTTAAACCCGAATGGCATCACCGTGTAATAGTAAGTACCCCAAGGTGTTATACATGTCGTTTTCTCCATGTCTTCTTCCACCATGAGAATCTGGTTGTACCTTGTGTATCCATCCATAAACGAGAGAAGCGCGTGATTCGCTGTATTATCTACTAAGATGTCGATGTGTGGTAAAGGGAAGTCGTCCTTTGGACTTGCTTTATTTAAATCTCGATAGTCGACACACACATTCTTACCCTTCCATCCTTCTTTGGAACTGGACCACATTTGCTACCCATTCGGGGTATTTCGATACCCTGATAAAACCTCCAGATATTTGCTTTTGAACTTCTTCTTTTATTTTAAGAGCTACGTTGGGTTTCATTCGACGCAACTTTTCTTTTACAGGTTTCATTCCTGGAATTAGTGGTATAGTGTGTTGAGCTATTTCTCTATTAATACCTGGCATATCTTCATATGACCAAGCAAATACATCGATGATTTCTTTAAGTAGATTAATTAAATCGTTCTTTCTTCTTTATTTAGCGTTAACCCAATTTTAACTTCTCTTTAATTGTTGTATCGTTTAAGATATCAATCGTTTCAGTATCTTTAATTACCGGTGTTTTCTTTTCAAGTGTTTCCATTGCTTTAATAATTTCTATGTCATTTTCATTGTTATCTAAGCAATGCTCGTCATCTTGGGTTAAAGAATAACACGAGGAGTAAGAGGAAGAAGACATATTATTAAACTCGGAAATCATTACATCAAATAAGGAAATTTCCTCAGGGACTTGATTGCTAACTATCCTAGGAGTAGATGCTAAAACAGAAGAATTAGAAGAAGAAGGTTCTACAGCTAAAGACTTGGAAGACTCTATAGGAAAAGACTTTGACTCTAACTCAGACGACTCTTCAAACATTGGTCCTTGTCTTGTTGTTATTGAGATCTTCCTTCCACTCGGAGTAGTCACCTTGACTGTCTTGCGCCATCCTTGCACTAAATCCTCTACTGGAGTGATGAGCTTCGAGGGGTCAAAGTTGTCGCTTTGTAGAACTATTTGAACTAGCGAGGAGTTGTCCTCTGAATACTTTGGCTCATCCTTTTGGCGCCCAAAGAGGAGTCCCATGACATTAAATTCAAAGCATGGGGGTGCTTTCTCCTTGTGAATAGGAGTTGGGGTCTCATCTAGAAAGTAGCAATCCAGAAAGATTTTGAACCCAGGTTGCCTTATGCCATTTACAACAAAGGGAACGGGAAATTCGTGGCATGGATAGTTCTCTCCTTCTCTTATAAATTTCCCATTAAGAGTAAGGGGATACTGGTCCATTGGGATTGCTTTCTTTTGGGTGCGAGAGTTCCTACGTGCCTTAGACTTTTCCTGGGATCGCTTTAGATCTTCGAGAGTCGGTTCGAAACCAAGTCCGAAAGTATCTAATTTAGGGAGGCCAGGTAATTCTATTTGTTTTGCTATCTCCTTTTTCTTTCCAAGAGTCCTTCTAGGAAAGTGTCCCTGTTTTATGAGAATAGCATTTACCGTCATATTGGAGTGGGGTGATGGCAAAGAGGGGTCCTTTCATCTTCCTCGATTAAGGAGACCTCTTCATTAAAGCCCCACAAGTCTTCATCATTCTCATCGTGCTCCACATTAATAATTGGATTTTCAACAGCTTTAATCCTCATAGGTGAAGCATCGATTGTAGTAGGGATCCCTCCAACTATAGCCATTACTTGTTGGTAAAGGGATGAAGGGACGACCTTAAGGTCATGAAGCCAAGGGAGTCCCAACAATAAGTTGAAGGAAGCTTTAATATCCACTACTTGGAAGGTAGTGGCATGTTCTATTGCTCTCGTCGTTACGTTCATGGTAATCTTTCCAAGAGCTTGGCGACAAGTGTTGTCGTAGGCTCTTATTCCTTGTGTTAACGGGGTTAAATATTCATCCCTTATGCCTAGCATCCTCGCAGTTCTAAGTGAAAAAACATTGTTTGTCGATCCATTATCTACAAGAGTTATTGGGACATTCATTCTCTTGCAGACTACTGTGAATTTTTAGATCCTTGTAATGCTTGTCACCTTCTGGAAGTAAATCCTTGTCAGAAAAGGTGATCAAGTTGATAGGACTAGGGAGATCACTCGTGTGAAAGTTAGCCAACCCCTCAGGAGTGGTTTCAGAATCTATCCCAATTTTGTCTAAGGCATTCATTACTGCCAACCTATGTTCTCGGGATGTGGCTAGAAGTTTCCTTACATTCATTGTGACCTCGGTCTTCTTTAATTTCTTGATAACATCGTTGTCTTCTATGATCGGTATGGGAACTTGTTGCACAGTAGGAATGGGTTGTGTGGAGATGGGAGGTTGCATTCTCCCAGATCTTGTGATGACGACGTCTATGGGTGAATCTTCTTCATCCCAAAAATCACTTACTGGATACATAACTGAAAGTGGAGGTTCTTCCATATCCTTAAGATAGACGTCTTCATCATCGTTGTCCCAAACCCCGTTGATGCTAATATCTTGTTCTTATGGAATTTAGACTAGCTTCTTATTATCAATCAGCTTTTGAATTAAATCTTAAAATTTAAAAAAAATTCTCGATGGTATGCCCCCTTGATTGATGATATGGACAATAGAACCTATTTGTCCTCTTTAATGACTCAAATGGTCTCGGTTAGAGAGGTTTAATCTTACCATTCTCGGACAGCATTTTGAA
>NW_018743245.1:0-25342 GCF_001683475.1 Chenopodium quinoa
ATGCTTTGTTTGAATGTGTTTGACTTTCATTTGATTCAATTAGCTTTGTAGAATGCATTAGACTTTCATTTGATTCAATTAGCTTTGATTGAATGTTTGACTTTCATTTTATTCAATTAGCTTTGTTGAATGCATTTGACTTTCATTTGATTCAAAATGCTTTGTTTGAATGTGTTTGACTTTTATTTGATTATTAGCTTTGTAGAATGTATTAGAATTTCATTTGATTCAATTAGCTTTGTTTGAATACGTTTGACTTTCATTTCATTTAATTAGCTTTGTAGAATCCATTTGACTTTCATTTGATAGCTTTGTGAATGCATTTGACCTTCATTTGATTCAAAGCTTTGTTTGAATGAATTTGACTTTTATTTTATTCATTTCGCTTTGTAGAATGCATTTGACTTTCATTTGATTCAATTAGATTTGTGGAATGCATTTGACTTTCATATGATTCAAAAAGCTATGTTTGAATGTGTTGACTTTCATTTGAATCAATTAGCTTTGTTTGAATGTGTTTTACTTTCATTTGATTTAATTAGCTTTGTAGAATGCATTTGACTTTCATTTGATTCAATTAGCTTTGATGAATGCATTTGACTTTCATTTGATTCAAAAAGGTTTGTTTGAATGTGTTTGACTTTTTTGATTCAATTAGCTTTGTAGAAAGCATTAGACTTTCATTTGATTCAATTAGCTTAGTTTGAATTTGTTTGACTTTCATTTGATTCAATTAGCTTTGTGGAATGCATTTGACTTTCATATGATTCAAAAAGCTTTGTTTGAATGTGTTTGACTTTCATTTGAATCAATTAGCTTTGTTTGAATGTGTTTTACTTTCATTTGATTTAATTAGCTTTGTTAAATGCATTTGACTTTCATTTGATCTAATTAGCTTTGATGAATGCATTTGACTTTCATTTGATTCAAAAGCTTTGTTTGAATGTGTTTGACTTTCATTTGATTCAATTAGCTTTGTAGAATGCATTAGACTTTCATTTGATTCAATTAGCTTTGATTGAATGTGTTTGACTTTCATTTTATTCAATTAGCTTTGTTGAATGCATTTGACTTTCATTTGATTCAAAATGCTTTGTTTGAATGTGTTTGACTTTTTATTTGATTCTATTAGCTTTGTAGAATGTATTAGAATTTCATTTGATTCAATTAGCTTTGTTTGAATACGTTTGACTTTCATTTCATTTAATTAGCTTTGTAGAATCCATTTGACTTTCATTTGATAGCTTTGTTGAATGCATTTGACCTTCATTTGATTCAAAAAGCTTTGTTTGAATGAATTTGACTTTTATTTTATTCATTTCGCTTTGTAGAATGCATTTGACTTTCATTTGATTCAATTAGATTTGTGGAATGCATTTGACTTTCATATGATTCAAAAAGCTATGTTTGAATGTGTTTGACTTTCATTTGAATCAATTAGCTTTGTTTGAATGTGTTTTACTTTCATTTGATTTAATTAGCTTTGTAGAATGCATTTGACTTTCATTTGATTCAATTAGCTTTGATGAATGCATTTGACTTTCATTTGATTCAAAAAGGTTTGAATGTGTTTGACTTTATTTGATTCAATTAGCTTTGTAGAAAGCATTAGACTTTCATTTGATTCAATTAGCTTAGTTTTGAATTTGTTTGACTTTCATTTGATTCAATTAGCTTTGTGGAATGCATTTGACTTTCATATGATTCAAAAAGCTTTGTTTGAATGTGTTTGACTTTCATTTGAATCAATTAGCTTTGTTTGAATGTGTTTTACTTTCATTTGATTTAATTAGCTTTGTTAAATGCATTTGATTTCATTTGATCTAATTAGCTTTGATGAATGCATTTGACTTTCATTTGATTCAAAACTTTGTTTGAATGTGTTTGACTTTCATTTGATTCAATTAGCTTTGTAGAATGCATTAGACTTTCATTTGATTCAATTAGCTTTGATTGAATGTGTTTTGACTTTCATTTTATTCAATTAGCTTTGTTGAATGCATTTGACTTTCATTTGATTCAAAATGCTTTGTTTGAATGTGTTTGACTTTTATTTGATTCTATTAGCTTTGTAGAATGTATTAGAATTTCATTTGATTCAATTAGCTTTGTTTGAATACGTTTGACTTTCATTTCATTTAATTAGCTTTGTAGAATCCATTTGACTTTCATTTGATAGCTTTGTTGAATGCATTTGACCTTCATTTGATTCAAAAAGCTTTGTTTGAATGAATTTGACTTTTATTTTATTCATTTCGCTTTGTAGAATGCATTTGACTTTCATTTGATTCAATTAGATTTGTGGAATGCATTTGACTTTCATATGATTCAAAAAGCTATGTTTGAATGTGTTTGACTTTCATTTGAATCAATTAGCTTTGTTTGAATGTGTTTTACTTTCATTTGATTTAATTAGCTTTGTAGAATGCATTTGACTTTCATTTGATTCAATTAGCTTTGATGAATGCATTTGACTTTCATTTGATTCAAAAAGGTTTGTTTGAATGTGTTTGACTTTATTTGATTCAATTAGCTTTGTAGAAAGCATTAGACTTTCATTTGATTCAATTAGCTTAGTTTGAATTTGTTTGACTTTCATTTGATTCAATTAGCTTTGTGGAATGCATTTGACTTTCATATGATTCAAAAAGCTTTGTTTGAATGTGTTTGACTTTCATTTGAATCAATTAGCTTTGTTTGAATGTGTTTTACTTTCATTTGATTTAATTAGCTTTGTTAAATGCATTTGACTTTCATTTGATCTAATTAGCTTTGATGAATGCATTTGACTTTCATTTGATTCAAAAAGCTTTTTGAATGTGTTTGACTTTCATTTGATTCAATTAGCTTTGTAGAATGCATTAGACTTTCATTTGATTCAATTAGCTTTGATTGAATGTGTTTGACTTTCATTTTATTCAATTAGCTTTGTTGAATGCATTTGACTTTCATTTGATTCAAAATGCTTTGTTTGAATGTGTTTGACTTTTATTTGATTCTATTAGCTTTAGAATGTATTAGAATTTCATTTGATTCAATTAGCTTTGTTTGAATACGTTTGACTTTCATTTCATTTAATTAGCTTTGTAGAATCCATTTGACTTTCATTTGATAGCTTTGTTGAATGCATTTGACTTCATTTGATTCAAAAAGCTTTGTTTGAATGAATTTGACTTTTATTTTATTCATTTCGCTTTGTAGAATGCATTTGACTTTCATTTGATTCAATTAGATTTGTGGAATGCATTTGACTTTCATATGATTCAAAAAGCTATGTTTGAATGTGTTTGACTTTCATTTGAATCAATTAGCTTTGTTTGAATGTGTTTTACTTTCATTTGATTTAATTAGCTTTGTAGAATGCATTTGACTTTCATTTGATTCAATTAGCTTTGATGAATGCATTTGACTTTCATTTGATTCAAAAGGTTTGTTTGAATGTGTTTGACTTTATTTGATTCAATTAGCTTTGTAGAAAGCATTAGACTTTCATTTGATTCAATTAGCTTAGTTTGAATTTGTTTGACTTTCATTTGATTCAATTAGCTTTGTGGAATGCATTTGACTTTCATATGATTCAAAAAGCTTTGTTTGAATGTGTTTGACTTTCATTTGAATCAATTAGCTTTGTTTGAATGTGTTTTACTTTCATTTGATTTAATTAGCTTTGTTAAATGCATTTGACTTTCATTTGATCTAATTAGCTTTGATGAATGCATTTGACTTTCATTTGATTCAAAAAAGCTTTGTTTGAATGTGTTTGACTTTCATTTGATTCAATTAGCTTTGTAGAATGCATTAGACTTTCATTTGATTCAATTAGCTTTGATTGAATGTGTTTGACTTTCATTTTTTCAATTAGCTTTGTTGAATGCATTTGACTTTCATTTGATTCAAAATGCTTTGTTTGAATGTGTTTGACTTTTATTTGATTCTATTAGCTTTGTAGAATGTATTAGAATTTCATTTGATTCAATTAGCTTTTGAATTTTGACTTTCATTTCATTTAATTAGCTTTGTAGAATCCATTTGACTTTCATTTGATAGCTTTGTTGAATGCATTTGACCTTCATTTGATTCAAAAAGCTTTGTTTGAATGAATTTGACTTTTATTTTATTCATTTCGCTTTGTATGCATTTGACTTTCATTTGATTCAATTAGATTTGTGGAATGCATTTGACTTTCATATGATTCAAAAGCTATGTTTGAATGTGTTTGACTTTCATTTGAATCAATTAGCTTTGTTTGAATGTGTTTTACTTTCATTTGATTTAATTAGCTTTGTAGAATGCATTTGACTTTCATTTGATTCAATTAGCTTTGATGAATGCATTTGACTTTCATTTGATTCAAAAAGGTTTGTTTGAATGTGTTTGACTTTATTTGATTCAATTAGCTTTGTAGAAAGCATTAGACTTTCATTTGATTCAATTAGCTTAGTTTGAATTTGTTTGACTTTCATTTGATTCAATTAGCTTTGTGGAATGCATTTGACTTTCATATGATTCAAAAAGCTTTGTTTGAATGTGTTTGACTTTCATTTGAATCAATTAGCTTTGTTTGAATGTTTTTACTTTCATTTGATTTAATTAGCTTTGTTAAATGCATTTGACTTTCATTTGATCTAATTAGCTTTGATGAATGCATTTGACTTTCATTTGATTCAAAAGCTTTGTTTGAATGTGTTTGACTTTCATTTGATTCAATTAGCTTTGTAGAATGCATTAGACTTTCATTTGATTCAATTAGCTTTGATTGAATGTGTTTGACTTTCATTTTATTCAATTAGCTTTGTTGAATGCATTTGACTTTCATTTGATTCAAAATGCTTTGTTTGAATGTGTTTGACTTTTATTTGATTCTATTAGCTTTGTAGAATGTATTAGAATTTCATTTGATTCAATTAGCTTTGTTTGAATACGTTTGACTTTCATTTCATTTAATTAGCTTTGTAGAATCCATTTGACTTTCATTTGATAGCTTTGTTGAATGCATTTGACCTTCATTTGATTCAAAAGCTTTGTTTGAATGAATTTGACTTTTATTTTATTCATTTCTTTGTAGAATGCATTTGACTTTCATTTGATTCAATTAGATTTGTGGAATGCATTTGACTTTCATATGATTCAAAAAGCTATGTTTGAATGTGTTTGACTTTCATTTGAATCAATTAGCTTTGTTTGAATGTGTTTTACTTTCATTTGATTTAATTAGCTTTGTAGAATGCATTTGACTTTCATTTGATTCAATTAGCTTTGATGAATGCATTTGACTTTCATTTGATTCAAAAAGGTTTGTTTGAATGTGTTTGACTTTATTTGATTCAATTAGCTTTGTAGAAAGCATTAGACTTTCATTTGATTCAATTAGCTTAGTTTGAATTTGTTTGACTTTCATTTGATTCAATTAGCTTTGTGGAATGCATTTGACTTTCATATGATTCAAAAAGCTTTGTTTGAATGTGTTTGACTTTCATTTGAATCAATTAGCTTTGTTTGAATGTGTTTTACTTTCATTTGATTTAATTAGCTTTGTTAAATGCATTTGACTTTCATTTGATCTAATTAGCTTTGATGAATGCATTTGACTTTCATTTGATTCAAAAAGCTTTGTTTGAATGTGTTTGACTTTCATTTGATTCAATTAGCTTTGTAGAATGCATTAGACTTTCATTTGATTCAATTAGCTTTGATTGAATGTGTTTGACTTTCATTTTATTCAATTAGCTTTGTTGAATGCATTTGACTTTCATTTGATTCAAAATGCTTTGTTTGAATGTGTTTGACTTTTATTTGATTCTATTAGCTTTGTAGAATGTATTAGAATTTCATTTGATTCAATTAGCTTTGTTTGAATACGTTTGACTTTCATTTCATTTAATTAGCTTTGTAGAATCCATTTGACTTTCATTTGATAGCTTTGTTGAATGCATTTGACCTTCATTTGATTCAAAAAGCTTTGTTTGAATGAATTTGACTTTTATTTTATTCATTTCGCTTTGTAGAATGCATTTGACTTTCATTTGATTCAATTAGATTTGTGGAATGCATTTGACTTTCATATGATTCAAAAAGCTATGTTTGAATGTGTTTGACTTTCATTTGAATCAATTAGCTTTGTTTGAATGTGTTTTACTTTCATTTGATTTAATTAGCTTTGTAGAATGCATTTGACTTTCATTTGATTCAATTAGCTTTGATGAATGCATTTGACTTTCATTTGATTCAAAAAGGTTTGTTTGAATGTGTTTGACTTTATTTGATTCAATTAGCTTTGTAGAAAGCATTAGACTTTCATTTGATTCAATTAGCTTAGTTTGAATTTGTTTGACTTTCATTTGATTCAATTAGCTTTGTGGAATGCATTTGACTTTCATATGATTCAAAAAGCTTTGTTTGAATGTGTTTGACTTTCATTTGAATCAATTAGCTTTGTTTGAATGTGTTTTACTTTCATTTGATTTAATTAGCTTTGTTAAATGCATTTGACTTTCATTTGATCTAATTAGCTTTGATGAATGCATTTGACTTTCATTTGATTCAAAAAGCTTTGTTTGAATGTGTTTGACTTTCATTTGATTCAATTAGCTTTGTAGAATGCATTAGACTTTCATTTGATTCAATTAGCTTTGATTGAATGTGTTTGACTTTCATTTTATTCAATTAGCTTTGTTGAATGCATTTGACTTTCATTTGATTCAAAATGCTTTGTTTGAATGTGTTTGACTTTTATTTGATTCTATTAGCTTTGTAGAATGTATTAGAATTTCATTTGATTCAATTAGCTTTGTTTGAATACGTTTGACTTTCATTTCATTTAATTAGCTTTGTAGAATCCATTTGACTTTCATTTGATAGCTTTGTTGAATGCATTTGACCTTCATTTGATTCAAAAAGCTTTGTTTGAATGAATTTGACTTTTATTTTATTCATTTCGCTTTGTAGAATGCATTTGACTTTCATTTGATTCAATTAGATTTGTGGAATGCATTTGACTTTCATATGATTCAAAAGCTATGTTTGAATGTGTTTGACTTTCATTTGAATCAATTAGCTTTGTTTGAATGTGTTTTACTTTCATTTGATTTAATTAGCTTTGTAGAATGCATTTGACTTTCATTTGATTCAATTAGCTTTGATGAATGCATTTGACTTTCATTTGATTCAAAAAGGTTTGTTTGAATGTGTTTGACTTTATTTGATTCAATTAGCTTTGTAGAAAGCATTAGACTTTCATTTGATTCAATTAGCTTAGTTTGAATTTGTTTGACTTTCATTTGATTCAATTAGCTTTGTGGAATGCATTTGACTTTCATATGATTCAAAAAGCTTTGTTTGAATGTGTTTGACTTTCATTTGAATCAATTAGCTTTGTTTGAATGTGTTTTACTTTCATTTGATTTAATTAGCTTTGTTAAATGCATTTGACTTTCATTTGATCTAATTAGCTTTGATGAATGCATTTGACTTTCATTTGATTCAAAAAGCTTTGTTTGAATGTGTTTGACTTTCATTTGATTCAATTAGCTTTGTAGAATGCATTAGACTTTCATTTGATTCAATTAGCTTTGATTGAATGTGTTTGACTTTCATTTTATTCAATTAGCTTTGTTGAATGCATTTGACTTTCATTTGATTCAAAATGCTTTGTTTGAATGTGTTTGACTTTTATTTGATTCTATTAGCTTTGTAGAATGTATTAGAATTTCATTTGATTCAATTAGCTTTTGAATACGTTTGACTTTCATTTCATTTAATTAGCTTTGTAGAATCCATTTGACTTTCATTTGATAGCTTTGTTGAATGCATTTGACCTTCATTTGATTCAAAAAGCTTTGTTTGAATGAATTTGACTTTTATTTTATTCATTTCGCTTTGTAGAATGCATTTGACTTTCATTTGATTCAATTAGATTTGTGGAATGCATTTGACTTTCATATGATTCAAAAAGCTATGTTTGAATGTGTTTGACTTTCATTTGAATCAATTAGCTTTGTTTGAATGTGTTTTACTTTCATTTGATTTAATTAGCTTTGTAGAATGCATTTGACTTTCATTTGATTCAATTAGCTTTGATGAATGCATTTGACTTTCATTTGATTCAAAAAGGTTTGTTTGAATGTGTTTGACTTTATTTGATTCAATTAGCTTTGTAGAAAGCATTAGACTTTCATTTGATTCAATTAGCTTAGTTTGAATTTGTTTGACTTTCATTTGATTCAATTAGCTTTGTGGAATGCATTTGACTTTCATATGATTCAAAAAGCTTTGTTGAATGTGTTTGACTTTCATTTGAATCAATTAGCTTTGTTTGAATGTGTTTTACTTTCATTTGATTTAATTAGCTTTGTTAAATGCATTTGACTTTCATTTGATCTAATTAGCTTTGATGAATGCATTTGACTTTCATTTGATTCAAAAAGCTTTGTTTGAATGTGTTTGACTTTCATTTGATTCAATTAGCTTTGTAGAATGCATTAGACTTTCATTTGATTCAATTAGCTTTGATTGAATGTGTTTGACTTTCATTTTATTCAATTAGCTTTGTTGAATGCATTTGACTTTCATTTGATTCAAAATGCTTTGTTTGAATGTGTTTGACTTTTATTTGATTCTATTAGCTTTGTAGAATGTATTAGAATTTCATTTGATTCAATTAGCTTTGTTTGAATACGTTTGACTTTCATTTCATTTAATTAGCTTTGTAGAATCCATTTGACTTTCATTTGATAGCTTTGTTGAATGCATTTGACCTTCATTTGATTCAAAAAGCTTTGTTTGAATGAATTTGACTTTTATTTTATTCATTTCGCTTTGTAGAATGCATTTGACTTTCATTTGATTCAATTAGATTTGTGGAATGCATTTGACTTTCATATGATTAAAAAGCTATGTTTGAATGTGTTTGACTTTCATTTGAATCAATTAGCTTTGTTTGAATGTGTTTTACTTTCATTTGATTTAATTAGCTTTGTAGAATGCATTTGACTTTCATTTGATTCAATTAGCTTTGATGAATGCATTTGACTTTCATTTGATTCAAAAAGGTTTGTTTGAATGTGTTTGACTTTATTTGATTCAATTAGCTTTGTAGAAAGCATTAGACTTTCATTTGATTCAATTAGCTTAGTTTGAATTTGTTTGACTTTCATTTGATTCAATTAGCTTTGTGGAATGCATTTGACTTTCATATGATTCAAAAAGCTTTGTTTGAATGTGTTTGACTTTCATTTGAATCAATTAGCTTTGTTTGAATGTGTTTTACTTTCATTTGATTTAATTAGCTTTGTTAAATGCATTTGACTTTCATTTGATCTAATTAGCTTTGATGAATGCATTTGACTTTCATTTGATTCAAAAAGCTTTGTTTGAATGTGTTTGACTTTCATTTGATTCAATTAGCTTTGTAGAATGCATTAGACTTTCATTTGATTCAATTAGCTTTGATTGAATGTTTGACTTTCATTTTATTCAATTAGCTTTGTTGAATGCATTTGACTTTCATTTGATTCAAAATGCTTTGTTTGAATGTGTTTGACTTTTATTTGATTCTATTAGCTTTGTAGAATGTATTAGAATTTCATTTGATTCAATTAGCTTTGTTTGAATACGTTTGACTTTCATTTCATTTAATTAGCTTTGTAGAATCCATTTGACTTTCATTTGATAGCTTTGTTGAATGCATTTGACCTTCATTTGATTCAAAAAGCTTTGTTTGAATGAATTTGACTTTTATTTTATTCATTTCTTTGTAGAATGCTTTGACTTTCATTTGATTCAATTAGATTTGTGGAATGCATTTGACTTTCATATGATTCAAAAAGCTTGTTTGAATGTGTTTGACTTTCATTGAATCAATTAGCTTTGTTGAATGTGTTTTACTTTCATTTGATTTAATTAGCTTTGTAGAATGCATTTGACTTTCATTTGATTCAATTAGCTTTGATGAATGCATTTGACTTTCATTTGATTCAAAAAGGTTTGTTTGAATGTGTTTGACTTTATTTGATTCAATTAGCTTTGTAGAAAGCATTAGACTTTCATTTGATTCAATTAGCTTAGTTTGAATTTGTTTGACTTTCATTTGATTCAATTAGCTTTGTGGAATGCATTTGACTTTCATATGATTCAAAAAGCTTTGTTTGAATGTGTTTGACTTTCATTTGAATCAATTAGCTTTGTTTGAATGTGTTTTACTTTCATTTGATTTAATTAGCTTTGTTAAATGCATTTGACTTTCATTTGATCTAATTAGCTTTGATGAATGCATTTGACTTTCATTTGATTCAAAAGCTTTGTTTGAATGTGTTTGACTTTCATTTGATTCAATTAGCTTTGTAGAATGCATTAGACTTTCATTTGATTCAATTAGCTTTGATTGAATGTGTTTGACTTTCATTTTATTCAATTAGCTTTGTTGAATGCATTTGACTTTCATTTGATTCAAAATGCTTTGTTTGAATGTGTTTCTTTTATTTGATTCTATTAGCTTTGTAGAATGTATTAGAATTTCATTTGATTCAATTAGCTTTGTTTGAATACGTTTGACTTTCATTTCATTTAATTAGCTTTGTAGAATCCATTTGACTTTCATTTGATAGCTTTGTTGAATGCATTTGACCTTCATTTGATTCAAAAAGCTTTGTTTGAATGAATTTGACTTTTATTTTATTCATTTCTTTGTAGAATGCATTTGACTTTCATTTGATTCAATTAGATTTGTGGAATGCATTTGACTTTCATATGATTCAAAAAGCTATGTTTGAATGTGTTTGACTTTCATTTGAATCAATTAGCTTTGTTTGAATGTGTTTTACTTTCATTTGATTTAATTAGCTTTGTAGAATGCATTTGACTTTCATTTGATTCAATTAGCTTTGATGAATGCATTTGACTTTCATTTGATTCAAAAAGGTTTGTTTGAATGTGTTTGACTTTATTTGATTCAATTAGCTTTGTAGAAAGCATTAGACTTTCATTTGATTCAATTAGCTTAGTTTGAATTTGTTTGACTTTCATTTGATTCAATTAGCTTTGTGGAATGCATTTGACTTTCATATGATTCAAAAAGCTTTGTTTGAATGTGTTTGACTTTCATTTGAATCAATTAGCTTTGTTTGAATGTGTTTTACTTTCATTTGATTTAATTAGCTTTGTTAAATGCATTTGACTTTCATTTGATCTAATTAGCTTTGATGAATGCATTTGACTTTCATTTGATTCAAAAAGCTTTGTTTGAATGTGTTTGACTTTCATTTGATTCAATTAGCTTTGTAGAATGCATTAGACTTTCATTTGATTCAATTAGCTTTGATTGAATGTGTTTGACTTTCATTTTATTCAATTAGCTTTGTTGAATGCATTTGACTTTCATTTGATTCAAAATGCTTTGTTTGAATGTGTTTGACTTTTATTTGATTCTATTAGCTTTGTAGAATGTATTAGAATTTCATTTGATTCAATTAGCTTTGTTTGAATACGTTTGACTTTCATTTCATTTAATTAGCTTTGTAGAATCCATTTGACTTTCATTTGATAGCTTTGTTGAATGCATTTGACCTTCATTTGATTCAAAAAGCTTTGTTTGAATGAATTTGACTTTTATTTTATTCATTTCGCTTTGTAGAATGCATTTGACTTTCATTTGATTCAATTAGATTTGTGGAATGCATTTGACTTTCATATGATTCAAAAAGCTATGTTTGAATGTGTTTGACTTTCATTTGAATCAATTAGCTTTGTTTGAATGTGTTTTACTTTCATTTGATTTAATTAGCTTTGTAGAATGCATTTGACTTTCATTTGATTCAATTAGCTTTGATGAATGCATTTGACTTTCATTTGATTCAAAAAGGTTTGTTTGAATGTGTTTGACTTTATTTGATTCAATTAGCTTTGTAGAAAGCATTAGACTTTCATTTGATTCAATTAGCTTAGTTTGAATTTGTTTGACTTTCATTTGATTCAATTAGCTTTGTGGAATGCATTTGACTTTCATATGATTCAAAAAGCTTTGTTTGAATGTGTTTGACTTTCATTTGAATCAATTAGCTTTGTTTGAATGTGTTTTACTTTCATTTGATTTAATTAGCTTTGTTAAATGCATTTGACTTTCATTTGATCTAATTAGCTTTGATGAATGCATTTGACTTTCATTTGATTCAAAAAGCTTTGTTTTGAATGTGTTTGACTTTCATTTGATTCAATTAGCTTTGTAGAATGCATTAGACTTTCATTTGATTCAATTAGCTTTGATTGAATGTGTTTGACTTTCATTTTATTCAATTAGCTTTGTTGAATGCATTTGACTTTCATTTGATTCAAAATGCTTTGTTTGAATGTGTTTGACTTTTATTTGATTCTATTAGCTTTGTAGAATGTATTAGAATTTCATTTGATTCAATTAGCTTTGTTTGAATACGTTTGACTTTCATTTCATTTAATTAGCTTTGTAGAATCCATTTGACTTTCATTTGATAGCTTTGTTGAATGCATTTGACCTTCATTTGATTCAAAAAGCTTTGTTTGAATGAATTTGACTTTTATTTTATTCATTTCTTTGTAGAATGCATTTGACTTTCATTTGATTCAATTAGATTTGTGGAATGCATTTGACTTTCATATGATTCAAAAAGCTATGTTTGAATGTGTTTGACTTTCATTTGAATCAATTAGCTTTGTTTGAATGTGTTTTACTTTCATTTGATTTAATTAGCTTTGTAGAATGCATTTGACTTTCATTTGATTCAATTAGCTTTGATGAATGCATTTGACTTTCATTTGATTCAAAAAGGTTTGTTTGAATGTGTTTGACTTTATTTGATTCAATTAGCTTTGTAGAAGCATTAGACTTTCATTTGATTCAATTAGCTTAGTTTGAATTTGTTTGACTTTCATTTGATTCAATTAGCTTTGTGGAATGCATTTGACTTTCATATGATTCAAAAAGCTTTGTTTGAATGTGTTTGACTTTCATTTGAATCAATTAGCTTTGTTTGAATGTGTTTTACTTTCATTTGATTTAATTAGCTTTGTTAAATGCATTTGACTTTCATTTGATCTAATTAGCTTTGATGAATGCATTTGACTTTCATTTGATTCAAAAAGCTTTGTTTGAATGTGTTTGACTTTCATTTGATTCAATTAGCTTTGTAGAATGCATTAGACTTTCATTTGATTCAATTAGCTTTGATTGAATGTGTTTGACTTTCATTTTATTCAATTAGCTTTGTTGAATGCATTTGACTTTCATTTGATTCAAAATGCTTTGTTTGAATGTGTTTGACTTTTATTTGATTCTATTAGCTTTGTAGAATGTATTAGAATTTCATTTGATTCAATTAGCTTTGTTTGAACGTTTGACTTTCATTTCATTTAATTAGCTTTGTAGAATCCATTTGACTTTCATTTGATAGCTTTGTTGAATGCATTTGACCTTCATTTGATTCAAAAAGCTTTGTTTGAATTTGACTTTTATTTTATTCATTTCGCTTTGTAGAATGCATTTGACTTTCATTTGATTCAATTAGATTTGTGGAATGCATTTGACTTTCATATGATTCAAAAAGCTATGTTTGAATGTGTTTGACTTTCATTTGAATCAATTAGCTTTGTTTGAATGTGTTTTACTTTCATTTGATTTAATTAGCTTTGTAGAATGCATTTGACTTTCATTTGATTCAATTAGCTTTGATGAATGCATTTGACTTTCATTTGATTCAAAAAGGTTTGTTTGAATGTGTTTGACTTTATTTGATTCAATTAGCTTTGTAGAAAGCATTAGACTTTCATTTGATTCAATTAGCTTAGTTTGAATTTGTTTGACTTTCATTTGATTCAATTAGCTTTGTGGAATGCATTTGACTTTCATATGATTCAAAAAGCTTTGTTTGAATGTGTTTGACTTTCATTTGAATCAATTAGCTTTGTTTGAATGTGTTTTACTTTCATTTGATTTAATTAGCTTTGTTAAATGCATTTGACTTTCATTTGATCTAATTAGCTTTGATGAATGCATTTGACTTTCATTTGATTCAAAAAGCTTTGTTTGAATGTGTTTGACTTTCATTTGATTCAATTAGCTTTGTAGAATGCATTAGACTTTCATTTGATTCAATTAGCTTTGATTGAATGTGTTTGACTTTCATTTTATTCAATTAGCTTTGTTGAATGCATTTGACTTTCATTTGATTCAAAATGCTTTGTTTGAATGTGTTTGACTTTTATTTGATTCTATTAGCTTTGTAGAATGTATTAGAATTTCATTTGATTCAATTAGCTTTGTTTGAATACGTTTGACTTTCATTTCATTTAATTAGCTTTGTAGAATCCATTTGACTTTCATTTGATAGCTTTGTTGAATGCATTTGACCTTCATTTGATTCAAAAAGCTTTGTTTGAATGAATTTGACTTTTATTTTATTCATTTCTTTGTAGAATGCATTTGACTTTCATGATTTGTGGAATGCATTTGACTTTCATATGATTCAAAAAGCTATGTTTGAATGTGTTTGACTTTCATTGAATCAATTAGCTTTGTTTGAATGTGTTTTACTTTCATTTGATTTAATTAGCTTTGTAGAATGCATTTGACTTTCATTTGATTCAATTAGCTTTGATGAATGCATTTGACTTTCATTTGATTCAAAAAGGTTTTTTTGAATGTGTTTGACTTTATTTGATTCAATTAGCTTTGTAGAAAGCATTAGACTTTCATTTGATTCAATTAGCTTAGTTTGAATTTGTTTGACTTTCATTTGATTCAATTAGCTTTGTGGAATGCATTTGACTTTCATATGATTCAAAAAGCTTTGTTTGAATGTGTTTGACTTTCATTTGAATCAATTAGCTTTGTTTGAATGTGTTTTACTTTCATTTGATTTAATTAGCTTTGTTAAATGCATTTGACTTTCATTTGATCTAATTAGCTTTGATGAATGCATTTGACTTTCATTTGATTCAAAAGCTTTGTTTGAATGTGTTTGACTTTCATTTGATTCAATTAGCTTTGTAGAATGCATTTTTCATTTGATTCAATTAGCTTTGATTGAATGTGTTTGACTTTCATTTTATTCAATTAGCTTTGTTGAATGCATTTGACTTTCATTTGATTCAAGCTTTGTTTGATGTGTTTGACTTTTATTTGATTCTATTAGCTTTGTAGAATGTATTAGAATTTCATTTGATTCAATTAGCTTTGTTGAATACGTTTGACTTTCATTTCATTTAATTAGCTTTGTAGAATCCATTTGACTTTCATTAGCTTTGTTGAATGCATTTGACCTTCATTTGATTCAAAAAGCTTTGTTTGAATGAATTTGACTTTTATTTTATTCATTTCGCTTTGTAGAATGCATTTGAACTTTCATTTGATTCAATTAGATTTGTGGAATGCATTTGACTTTCATATGATTCAAAAAAGCTATGTTTGAATGTGTTTGACTTTCATTTGAATCAAATTAGCTTTGTTTGAATGTGTTTTACTTTCATTTGATTTAATTAGCTTTGTAGAATGCATTTGACTTTCATTTGATTCAATTAGCTTTGATGAATGCATTTGACTTTCATTTGATTCAAAAAGTTTGTTTGAATGTGTTTTGACTTTATTTGATTCAATTAGCTTTGTAGAAGCATTAGACTTTCATTTGATTCAATTAGCTTAGTTTGAATTTGTTTGACTTTCATTTGATTCAATTAGCTTTGTGGAATGCATTTGACTTTCATATGATTCAAAAAGCTTTGTTTGAATGTGTTTGACTTTCATTTGAATCAATTAGCTTTGTTTGAATGTGTTTACTTTCATTTGATTTAATTAGCTTTGTTAATGCATTTGACTTTCATTTGATCTAATTAGCTTTGATGAATGCATTTGACTTTCATTTGATTTCAGAAGCTTTGTTTGAATGTGTTTTGACTTTCATTTGATTCAATTAGCTTTGTAGAATGCATTAGACTTTCATTTGATTCAATTAGCTTTGATTGAAATGTGTTTGACTTTCATTTTATTCAATTAGCTTTGTTGAATGCATTTGACTTTCATTTGATTCAAAATGCTTTGTTTGAATGTGTTTGACTTTTTATTTGATTCTAATTAGCTTTGTAGAATGTTATTAGAATTTCATTTGATTCAATTAGCTTTGTTTTGAATACGTTTGACTTTCATTTCATTTAATTAGCTTTGTAGAATCCATTTGACTTTCATTTGATAGCTTTGTTGAATGCATTTGACCTTCATTTGATTCAAAAAGCTTTGTTTGAATGAATTTGACTTTTATTTTATTCATTTCGCTTTGTTAGAATGCATTTGACTTTCATTTGATTCAATTAGATTTGTGGAATGCATTTTTGACTTTCATATGATTCAAAAAGCTATGTTTGAATGTGTTGACTTTCATTTGAATCAATTAGCTTTGTTTGAATGTGTTTTACTTTCATTTGATTTAATTTAGCTTTGTAGAATGCATTTGACTTTCATTTGATTCAATTAGCTTTGATGAATGCATTTGACTTTCATTTGATTCAAAAAGGTTTGTTTGAATGTGTTTGACTTTATTTGATTCAATTAGCTTTGTAGAAAGCATTAGACTTTCATTTGATTCAATTAGCTTTAGTTTGAATTTGTTTGACTTTCATTTGATTCAATTAGCTTTGTGGAATGCATTTGACTTTCATATGATTCAAAAAGCTTTGTTTGAATGTGTTTGACTTTCATTTGAATCAATTAGCTTTGTTTGAATGTGTTTTACTTTCATTTGATTTAATTAGCTTTGTTAAATGCATTTGACTTTCATTTGATCTAATTAGCTTTGATTGAATGCATTTGACTTTCATTTGATTCAAGAAGCTTTGTTTGAATGTGTTTTGACTTTCATTTTGATTCAATTAGCTTTGTAGAATGCATTAGACTTTCATTTGATTCAATTAGCTTTGATTGAATGTGTTTGACTTTCATTTTATTCAATTAGCTTTGTTGAATGCATTTGACTTTCATTTGATTCAAAATGCTTTGTTTGAATGTGTTTGAACTTTTATTTGATTCTATTAAGCTTTTGTAGAATGTATTAGAATTTCATTTGATTCAATTAGCTTTGTTTGAATACGTTTGACTTTCATTTCATTTAATTAGCTTTGTAGAATCCATTTGACTTTCATTTGATAGCTTTGTTGAATGCATTTGACCTTCATTTGATTCAAAAAGCTTTGTTTTGAATGAATTTGACTTTTATTTTATTCATTTCGTTTGTAGAATGCATTTGACTTTCATTTGATTCAATTAGATTTGTGGAATGCATTTGACTTTCATATGATTCAAAAGCTATGTTTGAATGTGTTTGACTTTCATTTGAATCAATTAGCTTTGTTTGAATGTGTTTTACTTTCATTTTGATTTAATTAGCTTTGTAGAATGCATTTGACTTTCATTTGATTCAATTAGCTTTGATGAATTGCATTTGACTTTCATTTGATTCAAAAAGGTTTGTTTGAATGTGTTTGACTTTATTTGATTCAATTAGCTTTGTAGAAAGCATTAGACTTTCATTTGATTCAATTAGCTTAGTTTGAATTTGTTTGACTTTCATTTGATTCAATTAGCTTTGGTGGAATGCATTTGACTTTCATATGATTCAAAAAGCTTTGTTTGAATGTGTTTGACTTTCATTTGAATCAATTAGCTTTGTTTGAATGTGTTTTACTTTCATTTGATTTAATTAGCTTTGTTAAATGCATTTGACTTTCATTTGATCTAATTAGCTTTGATGAATGCATTTGACTTTCATTTGATTCAAGAAGCTTTGTTTGAAATGTGTTTGACTTTCATTTGATTCAATTAGCTTTGTAGAATGCATTAGACTTTCATTTGATTCAATTAAGCTTTGATTGAATGTGTTTGAACTTTTCATTTTATTCAATTAGCTTTGTTGAATGCATTTGACTTTCATTTGATTCAAAATGCTTTGTTTGAATGTGTTTTAACTTTTATTTGATTCTATTAGCTTTTGTAGAATGTATTAGAATTTCATTTGATTCAATTAGCTTTGTTTGAATACGTTTTGACTTTCATTTCATTTAATTAGCTTTGTAGAAATCCATTTGACTTTCATTTGATAGCTTTGTTGAATGCATTTGACCTTCATTTGATTCAAAAAGCTTTGTTTGAATGAATTTGACTTTTATTTTATTCATTTCGCTTGTAGAATGCATTTGACTTTCATTTGATTCAATTAGATTTGTGAATGCATTTGACTTTCATATGATTCAAAAAGCTATGTTTGAATGTGTTTGACTTTCATTTGAATCAATTAGCTTTGTTTGAATGTGTTTTACTTTCATTTGATTTAATTAGCTTTGTAGAATGCATTTGACTTTCATTTGATTCAATTAGCTTTGATGAATGCATTTGACTTTCATTTGATTCAAAAAGGTTTGTTTGAATGTGTTTGACTTTATTTGATTCAATTAGCTTTGTAGAAGCATTAGACTTTCATTTGATTCAATTAGCTTAGTTTGAATTTGTTTGACTTTCATTTGATTCAATTAGCTTTGTGGAATGCATTTGACTTTCATATGATTCAAAAAGCTTTGTTTGAATGTGTTTGACTTTCATTTGAATCAATTAGCTTTGTTTGAATGTGTTTTTACTTTCATTTGATTTAATTAGCTTTGTTAAATGCAATTTGACTTTCATTTGATCTAATTAGCCTTTGATGAATGCATTTGACTTTCATTTGATTCAAAAAGCTTTGTTTGAATGTGTTTGACTTTCATTTTGATTCAATTAGCTTTTGTAGAATGCATTAGAACTTTCATTTGATTCAATTAGCTTTGATTGAATGTGTTTGACTTTCATTTTATTCAATTAGCTTTGTTGAATGCATTTGACTTTCATTTGATTCAAAATGCTTTGTTTGAATGTGTTTGACTTTTATTTGATTCTATTAGCTTTGTAGAATGTATTAGAATTTCATTTGATTCAATTAGCTTTGTTTGAATACGTTTGACTTTCATTTCATTTAATTAGCTTTGTAGAATCCATTTGACTTTCATTTGATAGCTTTGTTGAATGCATTTGACCTTCATTTGAATTCAAAAAGCTTTGTTTGAATGAATTTGACTTTTATTTTATTCATTTCGCTTTGTAGAATGCATTTGACTTTCATTTGATTCAATTAGATTTGTGGAATGCATTTGACTTTCATATGATTCAAAAAGCTATGTTTGAATGTGTTTGACTTTCATTTGAATCAATTAGCTTTGTTTGAATGTGTTTTACTTTCATTTGATTTAATTAGCTTTGTAGAATGCATTTGACTTTCATTTGATTCAATTAGCTTTGATGAATGCATTTGACTTTCATTTGATTCAAAAAGGTTTGTTTGAATGTGTTTGACTTTATTTGATTCAATTAGCTTTGTAGAAAGCATTAGACTTTCATTTGATTCAATTAGCTTAGTTTGAATTTGTTTTGACTTTCATTTGATTCAATTAGCTTTGTGGAATGCATTTGACTTTCATATGATTCAAAAAGCTTGTTTGAATGTGTTTGACTTTCATTTGAATCAATTAGCTTTGTTTGAATGTGTTTTACTTTCATTTGATTTAATTAGCTTTGTTTAAATGCATTTGACTTTCATTTGATCTAATTAGCTTTGATGAATGCATTTGACTTTCATTTGATTCAAGAACTTTGTTTGAATGTGTTTGACTTTCATTTGATTCAATTAGCTTTGTAGAATGCATTAGACTTTCATTTGATTCAATTAGCTTTGATTGAATGTGTTTGACTTTTCATTTTATTCAATTAGCTTTGTTGAATGCATTTGACTTTCATTTGATTCAAAATGCTTTGTTGAATGTGTTTGACTTTTATTTGATTCTATTAGCTTTGTAGAATGTATTAGAATTTCATTTGATTCAATTAGCTTTGTTTGAATACGTTTGACTTTCATTTCATTTAATTAGCTTCCATTTGACTTTCATTTGATAGCTTTGTTGAATGCATTTGACCTTCATTTGATTCAAAAAGCTTTGTTGAATGAATTTGACTTTTATTTTATTCATTTCGCTTTGTAGAATGCATTTGACTTTCATTTGATTCAATTAGATTTGTGGAATGCTTGACTTTCATATGATTCAAAAGCTATGTTTGAATGTGTTTGACTTTCATTTTGAATCAATTAGCTTTGTTTGAATGTGTTTTACTTTCATTTGATTTAATTAGCTTTGTAGAATGCATTTGACTTTCATTTGATTCAATTAGCTTTGATGAATGCATTTGACTTTCATTTGATTCAAAAAGGTTTGTTTGAATGTGTTTGACTTTATTTGATTCAATTAGCTTTGTAGAAGCATTAGACTTTCATTTGATTCAATTAGCTTAGTTTGAATTTGTTTGACTTTCATTTGATTCAATTAGCTTTGTGGAATGCATTTGACTTTCATATGATTCAAAAAGCTTTGTTTGAATGTGTTTGACTTTCATTTGAATCAATTAGCTTTGTTTGAATGTGTTTTACTTTCATTTGATTTAATTAGCTTTGTTAAATGCATTTGACTTTCATTTGATCTAATTAGCTTTGATGAATGCATTTGACTTTCATTTGATTCAAAAGCTTTGTTTGAATGTGTTTGACTTTCATTTGATTCAATTAGCTTTGAAATGCATTAGACTTTCATTTGATTCAATTAGCTTTGATTGAAATGTGTTTGACTTTCATTTTATTCAATTAGCTTTGTTGAATGCATTTGACTTTCATTTGATTCAAAATGCTTTGTTTGAATGTGTTTGACTTTTATTTGATTCTATTAGCTTTGTAGAATGTATTAGAATTTCATTTGATTCAATTAGCTTTGTTTGAATACGTTTGACTTTCATTTCATTTAATTAGCTTTGTAGAATCCATTTGACTTTCATTTGATAGCTTTGTTGAATGCATTTGACCTTCATTTGATTCAAAAAGCTTTGTTTGAATGAATTTGACTTTTATTTTATTCATTTCGCTTTGTAGAATGCATTTGACTTTCATTTGATTCAATTAGATTTGTGGAATGCATTTGACTTTCATATGATTCAAAAAGCTATGTTTGAATGTGTTTGACTTTCATTTGAATCAATTAGCTCTTTCATTTGCTTTGTAGGATTCAATTAGCTTTGCATTTGACTTTCATTTGATTTTTGTTTGAATGACTTTATTTGATTCAATTTTTGTATTTTCATTTGACTTTCTTTCATTTGATTGCTTTGTAAATGCATTTGACTTTCATTTGATTCATTAGCTTTGATGAATGCATTTGACTTTCATTTGATTCAAAAGGTTTGTTTGAATGTGTTTGACTTTATTTGATTCAATTAGCTTTGTAGAAAGCATTAGACTTTCATTTGATTCAATTAGCTTAGTTTGAATTTGTTTTGACTTTCATTTGATTCAATTAGCTTTGTGGAATGCATTTGACTTTCATTGATTCAAAAAGCTTTGTTTGAATGTGTTTGACTTTCATTTGAATCAATTAGCTTTGTTTGAATGTGTTTTACTTTCATTTGATTTAATTAGCTTTGTTAAATGCATTTGACTTTCATTTGATCTAATTAGCTTTGATGAATGCATTTGACTTTCATTTGATTCAAGAAGCTTTGTTTGAATGTGTTTGACTTTCATTTGATTCAATTAGCTTTGTAGAATGCATTAGACTTTCATTTGATTCAATTAGCTTTGATTGAATGTGTTTGACTTTCATTTTATTCAATTAGCTTTGTTGAATGCATTTGACTTTCATTTGATTCAAAATGCTTTGTTTGAATGTGTTTGACTTTTATTTGATTCTATTAGCTTTGTAGAATGTATTAGAATTTCATTTGATTCAATTAGCTTTGTTTGAATACGTTTGACTTTCATTTCATTTAATTAGCTTTGTAGAATCCATTTGACTTTCATTTGATAGCTTTGTTGAATGCATTTGACCTTCATTTGATTCAAAAAGCTTTGTTTGAATGAATTTGACTTTTATTTTATTCATTTCGCTTTGTAGAATGCATTTGACTTTCATTTGATTCAATTAGATTTGTGGAATGCATTTGACTTTCATATGATTCAAAAAGCTATGTTTGAATGTGTTTGACTTTCATTTGAATCAATTAGCTTTGTTTGAATGTGTTTTACTTTCATTTGATTTAATTAGCTTTGTAGAATGCATTTGACTTTCATTTGATTCAATTAGCTTTGATGAATGCATTTGACTTTCATTTGATTCAAAAAGGTTTGTTTGAATGTGTTTGACTTTATTTGATTCAATTAGCTTTGTAGAAAGCATTAGACTTTCATTTGATTCAATTAGCTTAGTTTGAATTTGTTTGACTTTCATTTGATTCAATTAGCTTTGTGGAATGCATTTGACTTTCATATGATTCAAAAAGCTTTGTTTGAATGTGTTTGACTTTCATTTGAATCAATTAGCTTTGTTTGAATGTGTTTTACTTTCATTTGATTTAATTAGCTTTGTTAAATGCATTTGACTTTCATTTGATCTAATTAGCTTTGATGAATGCATTTGACTTTCATTTGATTCAAGAAGCTTTGTTTGAATGTGTTTGACTTTCATTTGATTCAATTAGCTTTGTAGAATGCATTAGACTTTCATTTGATTCAATTAGCTTTGATTGAATGTGTTTGACTTTCATTTTATTCAATTAGCTTTGTTGAATGCATTTGACTTTCATTTGATTCAAAATGCTTTGTTTGAATGTGTTTGACTTTTATTTGATTCTATTAGCTTTGTAGAATGTATTAGAATTTCATTTGATTCAATTAGCTTTGTTTGAATACGTTTGACTTTCATTTCATTTAATTAGCTTTGTAGAATCCATTTGACTTTCATTTGATAGCTTTGTTGAATGCATTTGACCTTCATTTGATTCAAAAAGCTTTGTTTGAATGAATTTGACTTTTATTTTATTCATTTCGCTTTGTAGAATGCATTTGACTTTCATTTGATTCAATTAGATTTGTGGAATGCATTTCTTTCATATGATTCAAAAAGCTATGTTTGAATGTGTTTGACTTTTTGAATCATTAGCTTGAATCTTTCATTTGATTTAATTAGCTTTGTTTGGATGCTTTGATGAATGCATTGACTTTCATTTGATTCAAAAAGGTTTGTTTGAATGTGTTTGACTTGATTCAATTAGCTTTGTAGAAAGCCATTTGACTTTCATTTGATTCTTCATTGACTTTCACTTTGATGAATGCATTTGACTTTCATTTGATTCAATTTTTGAATGTGTTTGACTTTATTTGATTCAATTAGCTTTGTAGAAAGCATTAGACTTTCATTTGATTCAATTAGCTTAGTTTGAATTTGTTTGACTTTCATTTGATTCAATTAGCTTTGTGGAATGCATTTGACTTTCATATGATTCAAAAAGCTTTGTTTGAATGTGTTTGACTTTCATTTGAATCAATTAGCTTTGTTTGAATGTGTTTTACTTTCATTTGATTTAATTAGCTTTGTTAAATGCATTTGACTTTCATTTGATTAATTAGCTTTGATGAATGCATTTGACTTTCATTTGATTCAAGAAGCTTTGTTTGAATGTGTTTGACTTTCATTTGATTCAATTAGCTTTGTAGAATGCATTAGACTTTCATTTGATTCAATTAGCTTTGATTGAATGTGTTTGACTTTCATTTTATTCAATTAGCTTTGTTGAATGCATTTGACTTTCATTTGATTCAAAATGCTTTGTTTGAATGTGTTTGACTTTTATTTGATTCTATTAGCTTTGTAGAATGTATTAGAATTTCATTTGATTCAATTAGCTTTGTTTGAATACGTTTGACTTTCATTTCATTTAATTAGCTTTGTAGAATCCATTTGACTTTCATTTGATAGCTTTGTTGAATGCATTTGACTTTCATTTGATTCAAAAAGCTTTGTTTGAATGAATTTGACTTTTTTATTCATTTCGCTTTGTAGAATGCATTTGACTTTCATTTGATTCAATTAGATTTGTGGAATGCATTTGACTTTCATATGATTCAAAAGCTATGTTTGAATGTGTTTGACTTTCATTTGAATCAATTAGCTTTGTTGAATGTGTTTTACTTTCATTTGATTTAATTAGCTTTGTAGAATGCATTTGACTTTCATTTGATTCAAATTAGCTTTGATGAATGCATTTGACTTTCATTTGATTCAAAAGGTTTTGTTTGAATGTGTTTGACTTTATTTGATTCAATTAGCTTTGTAGAAAGCATTAGACTTTCATTTGATTCAATTAGCTTAGTTTGAATTTGTTTGACTTTCATTTGATTCAATTAGCTTTGTGGAATGCATTTGACTTTCATATGATTCAAAAAGCTTTGTTTGAATGTGTTTGACTTTCATTTGAAATCAATTAGCTTTGTTTGAATGTGTTTTACTTTCATTTGATTTAATTAGCTTTGTTAAATGCATTTGACTTTCATTTGATCTAATTAGCTTTGATGAATGCATTTGACTTTCATTTGATTCAAGAAGCTTTGTTTGAATGTGTTTGACTTTCATTTGATTCAATTAGCTTTGTAGAATGCATTAGACTTTCATTTGATTCAATTAGCTTTGATTGAATGTGTTTTGACTTTCATTTTATTCAATTAGCTTTGTTGAATGCATTTGACTTTCATTTGATTCAAAATGCTTTGTTTGAATGTGTTTGACTTTTATTTGATTCTATTAGCTTTGTAGAATGTATTAGAATTTCATTTGATTCAATTAGCTTTGTTTGAATACGTTTGACTTTCATTTCATTTAATTAGCTTTGTAGAATCCATTTGACTTTCATTTGATAGCTTTGTTGAATGCATTTGACCTTCATTTGATTCAAAAAGCTTTTTTGAATGAATTTGACTTTTATTTTATTCATTTCGCTTTGTAGAATGCATTTGACTTTCATTTGATTCAATTAGATTTGTGGAATGCATTTGACTTTCATATGATTCAAAAAGCTATGTTTGAATGTGTTTGACTTTCATTTGAATCAATTAGCTTTGTTTGAATGTGTTTTACTTTCATTTGATTTAATTAGCTTTGTAGAATGCATTTGACTTTCATTTGATTCAATTAGCTTTGATGAATGCATTTGACTTTCATTTGATTCAAAAAGGTTTGTTTGAATGTGTTTGACTTTATTTGATTCAATTAGCTTTGTAGAAAGCATTAGACTTTCATTTGATTCAATTAGCTTAGTTTGAATTTGTTTGACTTTCATTTGATTCAATTAGCTTTGTGGAATGCATTTGACTTTCATATGATTCAAAAAGCTTTGTTTGAATGTGTTTGACTTCATTTGAATCATTAGCTTTGTTTGAAT